>NW_020862319.1:0-28351 GCF_003713205.1 Coffea eugenioides | reverse complement strand
TTCCAAAGGCATATGATAGATAAGGCATCAAGCTACATTTCATCAGAAGATACCAACAACAAAATCCAGACCAATTCCAGTCAAAATGGCCAATTACAAGTGCAGTTCGCACATACTGATCACCCAGAACAGCAACAGTAAAAACGACATAACTCACTCTACACTACTCCAAATGCCCTGAAATTTTGCAGGCACCTCTAAAATGTCATTATATACACCTTTCATGTTTTGAGATAAGGCCAATTCGGCCTCTATCTAGGACCTAAAAATTCGGACAGAATGTTCATCACAAAACCCTCACTTTTCAATTTTTGGTCCAAAACAGAAATTGGTTGCAATTAATCACTTTTCCCACCTCATAGAGTCCTTAAACATCATTTCCAATCATCAAACATAGCCACATAATCATGCTTATAGTAAAACAGAAAAATCCCCAAAAATAATAAAACTTCACCAATTCAACCAAAACTCAAGATTTAATCCATAAATTTGCATCTTATACTACCACTAAGCATGAATTAAGCATCAATTAAAGGAGGAGGGTGGTTCTTCACAACTTACCTTTAAAACAAGAGAGAGAGAGCTATGGGTCACCTTAACTTTCCAAAAAAAACTTCACACAACAACTCACAATCACTACTTGAAGAGGTTTTATGGAAGGAATTCAAGATTAAATGGTTAGTTTGTGAGATTGGACATGATTGGAGCAAGAAACTTAGAAGCTTTTCTTTCTTTTCTTGTAAGAGGAGGTTCGGCCAAGCTTGAAGGAAAAATGGAAGATATTTGATCAATTTTTTGTTTTATTTAGTAATTGGTAAAAGGTTGAATAGTAAGTCAAAACAAGATTTAATCATATGGTGACACATGTCCCTCTCATTAATTGCTTGCCTAACTTTTTGTCTCTCTTACACAAATATCTTAACACATTGTAAAATAATATCACTTAATACAAAATTCTAACAAGTTGTCAAAAATATAATGCATTTACCGCACTTGCGGGTCCCACGTCCAAAATACGCTTTTAATTTCTCAAAAACTAACCGATACTAGAAAAATCATTTTAAAACTATCTTTGCTCATAAACTTTATCTGGGGAAATTTTCTAACAAAGAAAATGTAGAAAAGGCGGGCGATTAAATAAAATAAACCCTAGAAAATTAGAAAATTTCATGGTTCTCAAAATCATTTTTTTTCGGGGCGTCACAATCTCCCCTCCTTAAAAGAATGTCGTCCTCGACATTCCCTCTTGAACCAATCAAGTCGAGACATCCCGTAAAAATCTCTCAAGAGTCAAATCAAACCCACAGTCCGGCATCCTAAACTTCAAGCCTAGGATACACTACAGAGATCTGAAGCCTAAGCTCTGATACCAACTGTGACGACCCCACTTTCCCCTAAGGCGAACCAAAGGGGTTAGCGGGCCGCCTGCCCAGCTCTCGCCGGGACTCAGTCGTTCACTACATTCCTCAAACAGATTACAAGATAAAACTCAAATATTACATCAAATTCTCCAATAATTACATGTCACAATTGCAGCGGAAACAATTCCCAACTATACATAAAATGATTCCAAATCAAAAAACTGTACAAAACATAGGCCATCCAATCACGTGCACAAGTACTATAAGTCCTTCCTTCGCCTTGAGCCCTGTGGAGGGGAATAAAATATTTTTGGGGTTGAGCTAGAGCTCACGCGAGTAACCAGCAAAATCATCTAAGCAAATATATTTCACAATGTTGCATTTCGATGATTTCGATGATGTCATGATTCAGAGATCAAATGTCCGTTAGTTGCTCTCGTAGCCAGTGAAATCATTGCACTTAGAACACCAACTGGCTCAAATAGATCATAACACGCGAACAGGAGCAGGAAGCCCCTTTTTGCAGCTCCAGATTAACCATGGAACATGAACCACAAACAGAAGGGGGAGACGTTGGTGCCAGCACAAGACTTCCCAGGAACTCATTGAAGCCAAATCATATATCATTGAATTCACATGCAAGCACGCATGGAGATGCAATCGAATAAATAATGCAAGAAACATTTCACAAATTAACTTTGGAAATAGTTTAGGGTCACTCCCTCACCGGCTCACAGATCCTCGTCCAATATAGCCAATTCCATCATTCAAGTCCAAGCCCTTCACATGAAACTTAGGTAACCAACGCTATTAAAATCTAGACAGCATTTCCCCATAAATTATCCTTTCCATCCTACCAATCCAAACCCAATCACATTAGGCAATTAGCCACAATTGCTCAAAACCAGGAAACAGTTTTTGACGTCCTTTACGGTAATGGCCCAAGGTACTACGAGTATCGGAATGGAGGGTCCCAAGACCCACCGTTTCGAAGCTAAGAACCAGGGCTACAACAATGTAGAAGGTCACTCAGTCCAAATCCTAGCACAACTAGGTCAAATATGCAGAATACCAAACCAGAATCGTAATTGCAGGTTCCCAAATCACACAATGCTGTAATTCGTCCAACTCAGTCTACACAGGTCCAAATGCATTGATTCCAAAGGCATATGATAGATAAGGCATCAAGCTACATTTCATCAGAAGATACCAACAACAAAATCCAAACCAATTCCAGTCAAAATGGCCAATTACAAGTGCAGTTCGCACATACTGATCACCCAGAACAGCAACAGTAAAAACGACATAACTCACTCTACACTACTCCAAATTCCATGAAATTTTGCAGGCACCTCTAAAATGTCATTATCTACACCTTTCATGTTTTGAGATAAGGCCAATTCGGCCTCTATCTAGGACCTAAAAATTC
Source organism: Coffea eugenioides (assembly GCF_003713205.1). Classification (NCBI taxonomy): domain Eukaryota; kingdom Viridiplantae; phylum Streptophyta; class Magnoliopsida; order Gentianales; family Rubiaceae; genus Coffea; species Coffea eugenioides. The sequence continues at coordinate 25,561 of NW_020862319.1, read as the reverse complement.
GGACAGAATGTTCATCACAAAACCCTCACTTTTCAATTTTTGGTCCAAAACAGAAATTGGTTGCAATTAATCACTTTTCCCACCTCATAGAGTCCTTAAACATCATTTCCAATCATCAAACATAGCCACATAATCATGCTTATAGTAAAACAGAAAAATCCCCAAAAATAATAAAACTTCACCAATTCAACCAAAACTCAAGATTTAATCCATAAATTTGCATCTTATACTACCACTAAGCATGAATTAAGCATCAATTAAAGGAGGAGGGTGGTTCTTCACAACTTACCTTTAAAACAAGAGAGAGAGAGCTATGGGTCACCTTAACTTTCCAAAAAAAACTTCACACAACAACTCACAATCACTACTTGAAGAGGTTTTATGGAAGGAATTCAAGATTAAATGGTTAGTTTGTGAGATTGGACATGATTGGAGCAAGAAACTTGGAAGCTTTTCTTTCTTTTCTCGTAAGAGGAGGTTCGGCCAAGCTTGAAGGAAAAATGGAAGATATTTGATCAATTTTTTGTTTTATTTAGTAATTGGTAAAAGGTTGAATAGTAAGTCAAAACAAGATTTAATCATATGGTGACACATGTCCCTCTCATTAATTGCTTGCCTAACTTTTTGTCTCTCTTACACAAATATCTTAACACATTGTAAAATAATATCACTTAATACAAAATTTCAACAAGTTGTCAAAAATATAATGCATTTACCGCACTTGCGGGTCCCACGTCCAAAATACGCTTTTAATTTCTCAAAAACTAACCGATACTAGAAAAATCATTTTAAAACTATCTTTGCTCATAAACTTTATCTGGGGAAATTTTCTAACAAAGAAAATGTAGAAAAGGCGGGCGATTAAATAAAATAAACTAGAAAATTAGAACTATATCCGGGTTCTTTCAAAATCATTTTTTTTCGGGCGTCACAATCTCCCCTCCTTAAAAGAATGTCGTGCCTCGACATTTCGCCTCTTGTACCAATCAAGTCGCAGACATCCCGCAAAAAATCTCTCAAGAGTCAAATCAAACCCACGTCCGGCATCCTAACTTCAAGGCTAGGATAACACTACAAGATCTGAAGCGCCTAAGCTCTGATACCAACTGTGACGACCCCACTTTCCCTAAGGCGAACCAAAGGGTTAAGCGGGCCGGCCTGGCCAGGCTCTCCCGCCGGGACTCAGTTCGTTCACTACATTTCCTCAAACAGATTCAAGATAAAAAACTCAAATATTACATCAAATTCTCAATAAATTACATGTCACAATTGCAGCGGAAACAATTCCCAACTATACATAAAATGATTCCAAATCAAAACTGTACAAAAAACATAGGCCATCAATCACGTGCACAAGTACTATAAGTCCTTCCTTCGCCTTGAGCCCTTGTGGAGGGAATAAAATATTTTTGGGGTGAGCTAGCAAAGCTCAGCGAGGTAACCAGCAAAATCATTAAGCAAATATATTTCATAATGTTGCATTTCGATGATTTCGATGATGTCATGATTCAGAGATCAAATGTCCGTTTAGTGCTCTCGTGAGCCAGTGAAATCATTGCACTAGAACACCCAACGCTCAAATAGATCATAACACGCGAACAGAGAGAGGAAGCCCCTTTTTGAGCTCCAGATAACCATGAACATGAACCACAAACAGAATGGAGACGTTGGTGTCCAACACAAGACTTTCCCAGAACTCATTGAAGCCAAAATCATATCATGAATTCACATGCAAGCATGCATGAGATGCAATCGAATAAATAATGCAAGAAACATTTCACAAATAACTTTGGAAAGAGTTTAGAGTCACTCACCTCCACGGCTCACAATCCTCGTCCAATTATAGCAATTCCAATCATTCAAGTCCAAGCCTTTCACATGAAACTTAAGGTTAACCAACGCTATTTAATAAATCGCGGACAGGCATATTCCCCATAAATTCATCCTTTCCATCCTACATCCAAACCCAATCACATAAGCAATTAACCACAATTGCTCAAAACCAGAAAATAGTTTTGACGTCCTTTTGCGGTAATGGCACCAAAGGTACTACGAGTATCGGATGGAGGTCCAAGACCCACCGTTTCGAAGCTAAGAACCAGGGCTACAACAATGTAGAAGGTCACTCAGTCCAAATCCTAGCACAACTAGGTCAAATATGCAGAATACCAAACCAGAATCGTAATTGCAGGTTCCCAAATCACACAATGCTGTAATTCGTCCAACTCAGTCTACACAGGTCCAAATGCATTGATTCCAAAGGCATATGATAGATAAGGCATCAAGCTACATTTCATCAGAAGATACCAACAACAAAATCCAAACCAATTCCAGTCAAAATGGCCAATTACAAGTGCAGTTCGCACATACTGATCACCCAGAACAGCAACAGTAAAAACGACATAACTCACTCTACACTACTCCAAATGCCCTGAAATTTTGCAGGCACCTCTAAAATGTCATTATCTACACCTTTCATGTTTTGAGATAAGGCCAATTCGGCCTCTATCTAGGACCTAAAAATTCGGACAGAATGTTCATCACAAAACCCTCACTTTTCAATTTTTGGTCCAAAACAGAAATTGGTTGCAATTAATCACTTTTCCCACCTCATAGAGTCCTTAAACATCATTTCCAATCATCAAACATAGCCACATAATCATGCTTATAGTAAAACAGAAAAATCCCCAAAAATAATAAAACTTCACCAATTCAACCAAAACTCAAGATTTAATCCATAAATTTGCATCTTATACTACCACTAAGCATGAATTAAGCATCAATTAAAGGAGGAGGGTGGTTCTTCACAACTTACCTTTAAAACAAGAGAGAGAGAGCTATGGGTCACCTTAACTTTCCAAAAAAAACTTCACACAACAACTCACAATCACTACTTGAAGAGGTTTTATGGAAGGAATTCAAGATTAAATGGTTAGTTTGTGAGATTGGACATGATTGGAGCAAGAAACTTGGAAGCTTTTCTTTCTTTTCTTGTAAGAGGAGGTTCGGCCAAGCTTGAAGGAAAAATGGAAGATATTTGATCAATTTTTTGTTTTATTTAGTAATTGGTAAAAGGTTGAATAGTAAGTCAAAACAAGATTTAATCATATGGTGACACATGTCCCTCTCATTAATTGCTTGCCTAACTTTTTGTCTCTCTTACACAAATATCTTAACACATTGTAAAATAATATCACTTAATACAAAATTCTAACAAGTTGTCAAAAATATAATGCATTTACCGCACTTGCGGGTCCCACGTCCAAAATACGCTTTTAATTTCTCAAAAACTAACCGATACTAGAAAAATCATTTTAAAACTATCTTTGCTCATAAACTTTATCTGGGGAAATTTTCTAACAAAGAAAATGTAGAAAAGGCGGGCGATTAAATAAAATAAACCCTAGAAAATTAGAAAATTTCCGGGTTCTCAAAATCATTTTTTTTCGGGGCGTCACAATCTCCCCTCCTTAAAAGAATGTCGTCCTCGACATTCCCTCTTGTACCAATCAAGTCGAGACATCCCGCAAAAATCTCTCAAGAGTCAAATCAAACCCACAGTCCGCATCCTAAACTTCAAGCCTAGGATACACTACAGAGATCTGAAGCCTAAGCTCTGATACCAACTGTGACGACCCCACTTTCCCCTAAGGCGAACCAAAGGGGTTAGCGGGCCGCCTGCCCAGCTCTCGCCGGGACTCAGTCGTTCACTACATTCCTCAAACAGATTACAAGATAAAACTCAAATATTACATCAAATTCTCCAATAATTACATGTCACAATTGCAGCGGAAACAATTCCCAACTATACATAAAATGATTCCAAATCAAAAACTGTACAAAACATATGCCATCCAATCACGTGCACAAGTACTATAAGTCCTTCCTTCGCCTTGAGCCCTGTGGAGGGGAATAAAATATTTTTGGGGTGAGCTAGAAGCTCAGCGAGTAACCAGCAAAATCATTAAGCAAATATATTTCACAATGTTGCATTTCGATGATTTCGATGATGTCATGATTCAGAGATCAAATGTCCGTTTAGTGCTCTCGTGAGCCAGTGAAATCATTGCACTAGAACACCCAACGCTCAAATAGATCATAACACGCGAACAGAGAGAGGAAGCCCCTTTTTGAGCTCCAGATAACCATGAACATGAACCACAAACAGAATGGAGACGTTGGTGTCCAGCACAAGACTTTCCCAGAACTCATTGAAGCCAAAATCATATCATGAATTCACATGCAAGCACGCATGAGATGCAATCGAATAAATAATGCAAGAAACATTTCACAAATAACTTTGGAAATAGTTTAGGGTCACTCACCTCCACGGCTCACAATCCTCGTCCAATATAGCCAATTCCATCATTCAAGTCCAAGCCTTTCACATGAAACTTAAGGTAACCAACGCTATTAAAAATCGGACAGCATTTCCCCATAAATTCATCCTTTCCATCCTACAATCAAACCCAATCACATAGCAATTAACCACAATTGCTCAAAATAAACCCTAGAAAATTAGAAAATTTCCGGGTTCTCAAACTCATTTTTTTTCGGGGCGTCACAATGGCCAGACAAACCGAGGGGATCTGGAAGTCATAAGGTGCAGATGACCGAAATGGTTCCACTGGAACACGGTATCCTTCAATGTGTGTTTAACTTTGCATTGTGATAACCATTTTATGCAAATGTGCCAACATGCAAATCTTGAGTCATACCTGTGATATGTTAAAAGTACTCATATACTGATATTTGTATCATGTTCATGTACCAACGTGCAACCCCGAACCAAACATGTGGTATGCTCTCTTTACTTGATTTATTAGAACTGCTAAAGTGTCTTGGAACCTCATTGGGTTGTGTAGCTCATACCACGTCGTGGATTTCTTTTACAGGGTCCGAGACCAAGAGTGCCCGAGAATAGTACTAGATTGCTTTCTTTTGAAGATCTTAAGTTGTATTATAATGGATGGTTGTAGTACATATTCTGTTGGATTGTATTAAGCTTGAGGGCTATCTGATTGTAAGTGTAAAATGTTTTGGAGTACTTTAATTATGTAATTGAAGTATTTCTAGTTTTGAATTATGGATCGTATCGAGTCTTGGCGAGAGCTGGGCAGGCGTCCCGCCGATACCCTTGGGTTCGCCCTTGGGAGAAGTGGGGGCGTCACAGTTGGTATCAGAGTTTAGTCTTCAGATCTTTATAGTGTATCCTAGACTTCAAAGTTTAGGATGCCGGACTGTGGGACTAGTTTGAAAGTTAAGTGACTGCTTGTAGGGATAAATCAAAGCCGCTTCACGTGGTCTCTGCGTGGGTGAGCTTGGACCAAGTGGTGTTATGGTCCTTATGATGTGAACGATTAAAGGGTTAAGTGCTTTTCTAGAGTGAAATTGTGGATCATGAATGTGATAGGTGTAAAACCTTTACCTTGATACTTGGAGGAAATTGGATATGTATGTTGGGTAGGAATCTCGAGTGTGGTGATAAACTCTTGGGACCGGCCAGCTCGAGTTGTGAATTACCTTGTTTTGGATTCTTGTACCCGAGTTCTCGAATGCTGAGGGCAATCCTAAGGACTTGAGATCTCCATTTGTGAAGAATAAGAATAAATCGATATTTCACGTGAATGGTTATAGGGAATCGATAATCATTTGGCTAAGATGGCTCAATAATTAAGAGCGGGAGGTGGAGAATATCGTAGCCCAGAAGATTCTAGTATTGGAATGAAGTTAAACGTGTTAAGGAATGGGAGTCATCTAGTTCTAATTAAGCTAGCGAAACCCTACTTGTGATATTTTGTAGTGGGTCGATGGGAGTGGAACCTAAGAGTTTGTCCATTGGAAATAAATGCACTTTTGATAATCGCTTGTTTACTTTTGTTTATTGATCTTGACATGGTATGAACTTTACTTGACTAAAACTTGTGTTATGATTTAATGAGTTTTAGTTTGTGTTTACTTGCATAGTGATAATGTTATTTGTGTAAGTGATCTCATTCTTCTTTAAAAGTTGTTACTGGTATGTGTGTGTAGTTCAATTATGGCTTAGTGTGAGATTTATGTATGTGCATCTAGATTAGTTGTGAACATGGAAACTAGAGGACAACGAAAGGAACGTCAACCTAGACAACTCCGAAATCAAGGAGTAGGTAATGGGTCTGATATTGATCAAAACGTCGAGCCAAGTGCTGGGAGAGGAGATGACCAAATGGGGTTAGTTTTAACTCGTGTGACGGATGTACTAGAGCTCTTAGTAGCTCAACAGGGTCAAGGAGTTGGACAACGAACCCGACATGGAAACCAAGAGATAGGGGAGGATCGAGCTTTGGAGCGGTTTCAGAAATTCTTTCCACCCAAATTTTCGATGACCGAGTATCGAGTTAAGCTCTAAGCTGAACATGGGCCCTGCCCTTGGTTACTGACCTACTCGAGCCAGGACTGGGATCGGTCGGGTAGGTTGGAGCCCTGAGCCACCTTTTCGGTATACTCGAGTATTACCACTGGAGGGATAAGGTGATGGCCAGACAAACCGAGGGGATCCGGAAGTCATAAGGTGCAGATGACCGAAATGGTTCCACTGGAACACCGTATCCTTCAATGTGTGTTTAACTTTGCATAGTGATAACCATTTTATGCAAATGTGCCAACATGCAAATCTTGAGTCATACCTGTGATATGTTAAAAGTACTCGTATACTGATATTTGTCTCATGTTCATGTACCAACGTACAACCCCGAACCATACATGTGGTATGCTCCCTTTACTTGATTTATTAGAACTGCTAAAGTGTCTTGGAACCTCACTGGGCTGTGTAGCTCATACCACGTCGTGGATTTCTTTTACAGGGTCCGAGACCAAGAGTGCCCGAGAATAGTACTAGATTGCTTTCTTTTGAAGATCTTAAGTTGTATTATAACGGATGGTTGTAGTACATATTCTTTTGGATTGTATTAAGCTTGAGGGCTATCTGATTGTAAGTGTGAAATGTTTTGGAGTATTTTAATTATGTAATTGAAGTATTTGAAGTATTCCTAGTTTTGAATTATGATCGTATCGAGTCCTGGCGTGAGTTGGGCAGGTGTCCCGCCGATACCCTTGGGTTCGCCCTTGGGAGAAGTTGGGGCGTCACAGTCTACCCTTGGAACCGGGTTGGAAATAGGCCCATCAACAGGCCGGGTCCGGGCCAGAATTAATAAATTCGGACCCGAATCCGTGAGACTATATGTGTTCCGAATCTGGCCCGGATACCCGACGGGTCTTCTATTCTTTCTCCCGGAATAGGATTCAACGGGTCCGACGGGTCCCGAATTGTCTTCATCTTTCCAACTAGAAATCTGTCCATGTCTCTCACATTGTTTTTCCATCGATTATCAAATACCTTCCATTTTTCTTGTAATTCCGGCCAGATTGGTAAACCAATCTTCACCAACGGCTAATTTAACTCCCTCTTCCACACAATTCTCCACCATCAATGACGAAAACATCATCAGGAGCATCAGTGGCATTGAACCCAAGAATAAGGAATTATCCTTATCAAGGGATTGAAAGGAATAAGCATAATTTGGAAAAAAAACCGTGTAGATTTTAGAAAATATCAAGTGTAGATGAAATAGCCACCACCTTTGACAAAGACAAAATACTAGAAAAATTTACCTGTTAGAGAGTGAGAGTTGGAACCAATGAATGTCACCGGAAGGCCCGCTGCTGGAGCTGCAACCGTGAGAGAGTATGGACTGAAGAGATGGTGGAGGCGGACCAAAGAGTCGGACAGTCTGGTGGAAGCTTAGAAGTCAAAAATGGTGGAGACAGACCGAAGAAAAAGAGGGACGGTGGGCTGGAAGCTTAGATTTTGCCTTACTCAGTTGCTCCTCTTTGAAGCTTGGAAAAGGGACGGCTGAAATTGTCAAATTAGGGACAACAAAAAGAGAAGAGAGTGAGAGAGAAATCAGATGCGGCAAAGGGATACCAAAGGGATATTAGGGTTTGGTGTGTTTCAAGTAAATTTGGAATATTATATTAATAAATATATATTTTAAATTATTAATTAATTTATATTCAGGTACAGGTCAGATACGGGTCAGAACACCACATTTCGTATCCGGTCCGTTTTTTGCTAGACAAAACGGGTCCGGGTCCGGGTCCCGGAATTATATCCTTACCCGTACCTGGAATAATTTGACGGATCTGGTCCGGGTCCGGGCCCAGACTCGAACCGTTGACAGGCCTAGCTGAAACCGAGTCCTGAGATATCTAATCTCTCAACGAAGGATATCTCTCAACAAAGTACTCATCAAAATACTCAAGTCATGTAATCACCCCAACAACACACTGCACAAAGGGCGATACTCAACACAAGACATGTATTCTCACATATTAAATCAAAAATAGAGAATGGGTTTAGGTCGAGTGAGATAAAGTACACCCTCGCCTAAGTATCCAATTAACATATACAAAGCATTTTGACAATTTATTACATAAACAAACCCAATTACTCATCCAAAATAACTAGCACGCAAATCAAGGTAAATTATACGGGTCCACCGACTCCGTCCGGGTCATCACTGCCTGTGATAGAAGATTATACCCAACTATCAGTCAAACAACCATCACAATGGAAATAAGGACTAAAACGGCCAAAATGGCAAAAAGGGCAAAGAAATGCATACGCGCGCGTGGAAATGAAAACGGTGCGCGCGACGGTAAACTGTATGACAACGAGTTGCACAGTTTTTGACCATAACTAGAGCTGGTTATTGGATCAAGGTGTACCCGTTTCGAAGCTAAGACAAAGGGTTACAACTTTCATGAAGACAAGTCAACCCAGCTTTCAGTTGATCCAGGTCAAATTTGCAGATTACAGCACTAGAATTTCATTGTCAGTCTGGTTGTCAGCACTGGATTAAAATGGCAATAACTCAGGCTACAAAAGTCTGATTGAGGTGTTTTCAGATGCGTTGGAAAGCTGAAGTTGAAGGAATCAAGTTGCCCCAAAATTTGGACAGCATTTCCCCTTAAATTCCTTTACTTTCCATCCTACAATCCATCACCAATCTCAACTCAAATCAACCACAATTGCGCACACAACACATAAGTTATAAAACACACCTAACTAGGGCCATAATACCCTTCAATTTGAGCCACTTGATAGCTCCAAAACCAACCACAATAAAGCCCCAAATTGAAACCCTAAAGCTGAAATTTAACCACACAAGCTGGAATTTTCCGTAAGCAACCAAAACTAGCATATCAATGCTTCATTTTACGCATAACAAAGCTATCATTCCTTGGCAATTGCTCAAGCATCAAATAAGACCAGAAAATTCACCAAAAATCTGAAATTTCCCGAAGTCACCACTTTCTCCGTGAAATTTTTCCATAAAACTACAAAACTCACAACTCTAAACTACTAATTGACAATTAATTGAAGTAGAGGGAAATTCTAGCCAAGGTTACCTTGTTCCTCCAAGAAAGATAGAAGCTTAGTGTTTTTCCTTCAAAAATCACTCCACCAACACCTTGGAATCTCCTTAGTTAGCACTTTTATGGAGTAGTTTGCAATTTAATCGGTTGGAACTCAAGCTTTGAGCAAGAAATTGAAGTGGAAGACGAAGGTTTCTCTCCTTATTTTGCTCCTCAAGTTTCAGCCAAGACAAAGGAAAAATGAGAGGAAATTTGCTCAAAATTGGTTTTAGGGAAGTTAAGAAACCTTTGGTCAAGTCCAACTTCTAATCAGGTAGCGACACTTGGCACCTTTAATGTTTAATCTCATCCTTTAGCCTTCCAATGGTTAATCTATCTAGTTACCCTCTAATTATCTCCTAGCACCTTATAAAATAATATCCCTTAATACAAAACTCCAACTAGTTGTAAAAAATTTATCGCACTTATCGCACTAGCGGGTCCCACGTCCAATATACACTGCTAATGTCACATGAACTAACTTATACCGAAAAAATTTCTTGAAAACTTAATTCCCTTATAAAAATAGCTAGAAAATTAATATAATAAAGGAAAGTATAGAAAATGTATGCATGGAATTAAAATAATGGCTAGAAAATAAGAAAATTTTCGGGTTCTCACATCTACAATGTCCATTGAAGGACTCACACAATTTGTTGACAATCATATCACAGTTTGTATACTTTGCGAAACAAGCTTTACACCAGTGACTTTGATGTGGGTCCTTCTTCAACCACCCGTGTGCATCTTTGTTATATCTCTCAAGCTCATCTATTGCTTTGTTACAAAGCTCAATTGTGGTGCAGCTTGCAATATTCCAAAACCTTTTTTTCAAGCTTAAGCTCGGATACTTCTTTTCAAAGTTCCGATACATATGTTGAACACAACATCTATGTTTCGAGTTTGGCAGAATATCAGCAAGTGCCCCATCCAGTCCCTGCACAAGAATAATAGGCATGAGTGAGCATCATCCTGCCATAAAGGTAAACTGATCAGAAATAAATGTATGATGACCCTGGTTTTCAATTTCGAGGTCAATATTCAGGAGATCCAAAAATCACTTCTATTGCTCAATTGTTTCCCTTTCTACAATAGCCCAAGCAACTAGCCAATATCCATTGTTTGGGTTTGTAGCCATAGTAGTGAGTAGTTGCCTTGGATATGTCTTTTTGACAAGGCATCCATCTAGTCCCAAGATTAGTCTGCAAACATCCTTCTTAAAAACTTTCTTAAGTGGTGCTAGCTAGCAGTAGAGTTGTATGAACCTTGGATTACCTCCAGACTCCCTGAATGGAGTGAACATTACTTTTATTGTACTCCCAGGATATGTTTTCTTAATCTCTTCACAGTATCTCCAGATTTGCTTGTATTGTGCTTTGGTTGATCCCTTATTCATCTTAATAGCTATTGGATTTGATCTTTAATTTTGATGATAACTAAACAAAATGATGATTTAAACTAATGATTTTCGTAAGTAATCATTTAAAATAGGTGCCGAGTCCAACTAAATAAAGAAAGAAATTAAATCAAGTCAAACAAAAAGGACCAACATCTATCGGATGTTGAGTTTGGATGCAAAGTAATGGACCAAAAATTCAATAAATGATGAAAACACATCGGATGCAGGACTTCAGATACAAAATAAAATTGTAGGATGTCTGATATACAGAGGAATCTATTGGATGAAAGGATCAGACGGAAAATGCCACTGTAGGCCTTCCGAAAAATTCAAGGGAAGAAATTAAGGTCTCTGTTTCTCTCGACCGAAGAATCTTCAAATACAATGCATCTCTCAAGTGCCCAATAAAAGTTGAGAAAAGCACTACCTAGCTCTATTGGACACGGGCATTGGATGAAACCTCAAGCACCGGACGTCCGATACTCCAATGGCTAGTTTTTTCTGTGTTAAATGCATGATCATTGGAGAAGAAAAAGGGGCCATTTTTTAAGACCTATATATATCATAAAGGCTGAAATTATTAGTGATTTTTGCCTACATTAATTACAAGATCTTAAGAGTGATTTTAGCTAGAAAATACTCTCCTTTATACTTGTGATTGCTTGTGAGGTAAAATCATTGTAAAACCAATCATTGTTTGTGAGTCATTCAACTTGTAGTTTTGTATGGTTTAACTAGAGTTCGTTATAGAATTCTTTGGGTCAACCTAAGAGTGCTTGAGGTGAACAAAGAGTGATTGTAGAAATTGGTTTGTTTCATCAAATTGAAGAAGATTCATTAGTGGAACAAAACTTCAAATTTGATTAAACTTGGACATTTTTTATTTGCACTATCTTATCCTTTCTCTTATTCTCTTATTTTACTTGTAGACTTGTTCTTCACTACTTTATTCTACTTGATCATACTTAGTTATTAATAAACAAGTGGCTTAATCACTTAGGCAACTTGATAAATTTTAATTGTGCAAAATTGCCTCTTATCCAACTAGGTTTTCAATCAACTTAATTTACCCCTCCTCTTAGGTTTTGTTAGGACCCAACAATTGGTATCAAAGTTTGGTCTTTTAGAGATTAAGTTCAATTGGCTTAGAGTACATCATGGTAACCAATAATGCATTGCTTTTAGAAGGTCAATCCATAACTGGACCACCTAATGTTAGTTGGAAGGAAAGAATGGAGATATTTTTGCAATTTATTGATATTGAATTGTGGTACATAGTGAATGAAGGCTTTTATGAGGTTACCATTGAAAATCGAGAAATCGGTAAGACTAGACCTAAAATAAGGAGTGAATTAAGTGCTTAAGATAAAGTAAATATTACTTTAAATGTGAAAGTCTTGAATGTTTTGTATAATTTTTTGGATGTAAATGAATCTACTAGAGTAAAAGGGGTATAAAATGGCTAAGGAAATATGGGATAAGTTAAAGAAAATTCATGGGAGTAGTGATAATATTAGAAAATAAAAGAAACCCTTACTTGTCACCAAATATGAATCTTTTAAGGTGGAGTCACATGAGAACATTGACAAAATGTATTGTAGATTCAATGACATTATTAAAGATTTTGAAGTACTTGGCAAAGAATATACATTGGGTGAGGAAAATAGAAAAATCTTGATTGCACTATATAAAGATTAAAAAAATAAGGTTACAACTATTGAAGAGACTAGGGATTTAAATAGCATGTCTATTGAGTCTCTTATTAATTCACTCACCTCCTATAAGTTGAAATTCAAATTTAAAGTGCAAGAGGAGAAATATGCTAGAATGAAAAGGAGTATTGATTTCAAAGCTTCCCAAGATGAGGATAACTTGATCTCCATGGATGATGAAAATGTAAAAGTAGATGGGAGTGATTTGGCACTTTTCACCAAAAGTTTCAAGAGAATTCTCTCAAATAAGAGAAGCTTTGGGAGAGGAAGGCCAAGTAACAACAATGCCAATCAATTCAATGCTTCAAAAAGAAAAGAAAGGCAAGATGCAAACAAGAAACAAAATGAGAAATGTTACGAATATGGCCAATGTGACGCCCCGAAAAAAAAAATGAGTGTGAGAACCCGGAAATTTTCTAATTTTCTAGGGTTATTTTATTTAATCGCCCGCCTTTTCTACATTTTCTTGATTAGAAAAATTCCCCAGATAAAGTTATGAGCAAAGATAGTTTTAAAATGATTTTTCTAGTATCGGTTAGTTTTTGAGAAATTAAAAGCGTATTTTGGACGTGGGACCCGCAAGTGCGGTAAATGCATTATATTTTTGGCAACTTGTTGGAATTTTGTATTAAGTGATATTATTTTACAATGTGTTAAGATATTTGTATTGGAGAGACAAAAAGATAAGATTAAAACCCTAAAGGACCATTTGTCACAAAACCATTGGACCTTGACTTTTGACCAAGACTTTTCTAACTTTACTAAAACCAATTTGGACCCAATTTCTCTCCATTTTAGCTTGTCTTGGACGAAATTTTGAGAGAAAAAGAGAGAGAAAATCCATCATCTTGCACTTCAATTTCTTGTCCAAATCTTGAGTTCCAACCGATTAAATTGCAAATCACTCCATAAAACTTGCAAGCTAAGGAAGATTGAAGCTCTTGGTGGAGTTGTTTTGGAAGAAAAATCCCTAAGTCATCACCTTTCTTGATAGTTGAAGGTATCATGTCTAGCCATCCTTTCTTTGTTCTTGATTATGCTAAATTAGAGACTTGTGATGGCTAAAGAGATGGTTTGATGGATTATATTTTGAGTTGTGGTTGGATGGATGAACTTTTATTATTTTTGGGGATTTTTCTGTTTTAATATGAGTATGATTATGTGGTTATGTATGATGATTGGAAATGATGTTTAATGATTCTAGAAGGTGGAAAAAGTGGAAGATTGCAAGTAAATTCTGTTTTGGAAGAAATCTGGAAAATTAGGGTTCTTGGTTCTTCATTCTGTCCGAAATTTTAGGTCCTAGATAGAGGCAGAATTGGCCTTTGCTTAAAACATGAAAGTTGTAGGTAATGACATTTTAAAGGTTCCTACAAAATTTCAGATCAATCGGAGTAGCGTAGAGTGAGAAAAGTCGAAATTACTATTGCTGTTCTGGTTTACCCGAAATTGGGATTTGCGACTGTAATTGGTTATTTTGGCTGGAATTGCTTCCGAATTGGTTGTTGCGGTCTTCTCATGAAATGTAGCCCTGTTTCTTAAATTTTATCTGGTTTTTGAATTTCTGGATTTGGACTTGGAGAGCCTGAGTTATGATGTTTCCGCTGGAATGCGTTCTGTGAATCTGTTTTTGTGATTCTGGTATAGTATCTTGCATTTTTTACCTGGTTACACTCGAAACTGGGTTGAGTGACCTTATTCAATATTGTAGCCCTATCTCTTAGCTTTGAAACGGTGGGTTTTTCACCTTCATCCGACAATGGTAGCGCCTTTGGCACCATTACCACAAAATGACGTCAAAACTGTTTTTCTGGTTTTGAGCTTAACTTTCATTTCCGAACTTTTCCCTAGTTTGACATGTACTAGTACTACTTGGAGCTTGCTGAATGGCTATTGGATGAACTTGTTGTTGTGTGTGTACCTTTGGGTTGGAATGAGGAAATAATGAAGCCTTGATGGCTGGGAAAGTAAATAAAGATAAGAGGAAGTGCTGTCCAAATTTTGAAAGGCCTTGTTTGCATTGAGTTTGTGAACTAAGGCTTGGATTTGAGCAAGGCAATGTTATATGATGGATGGTTTCTGAGCCATGGAGGTGAGTGACCTCAAACTATTTCTAAAGTTATTTATGAATCGTTTCCTGCATTATTTACTTTTGAATTGTTTCCAAAGTTACTTTCGAACCGTTTTCTTACATTATTTACCTTTAAACTGTTTTCAAAGTTACTTTTGAACTGTTTTCTTGCATATCATGCGTGCTTGCATATGAGTGTTCCTTGTTGGCTGTATTCCTTGATTTATTGGCTTGTTATTATTGATTGATAATGTGTTAAGTGCTTTCAATGATTGTTAAAACGAGTTTTCTAGGCGAGTGTGTATTTTATCGCACTCGACCTAAATAAATATGAAATTTTCAATGATTAATGATTAAATGCTAGTTGCGCATGAATGTAAGCCGTTTGGCTGAACTGGCCACTGCCCTTCGTTACCGATCGACTCGAGCCAGAAGCGGACTCGGTCGGGCGATATGGTGACCCTGGGTGAATTTGGTATACTCGAGTATTACCTTGTAGTCCGGCTACGTCCGGATGGGTGGAGTCCGGCTACGTCCGGATGGGTGGAGACCGGCCAACGTCCGGAGATGAAAAAAAAAGATGAACGAGGGATTATTTATAAAAAATGAACGTATCCTTTTCATGAATGTTACTATCGCTTTCCATTGTACATGTTTCTTGAATTATTGATACTCCATATTTAATGTTTTGTAAATGCTGTAATCGTTTCTGGACTTATCATGTGATTTATGACATCATTGAAAAGAAATATTGTTAAACCGATTGGATTACTGATTTTTTGGTTACTCGCTGAGCTTCTAGCTCACCCCAAAAATATTTTATTCCCCTCCACAGGGCTCAAGGCGAAGGCAGGACTTGTTGTGCTTATTCACGTGAATGGATGGCCTTTATATTGTACAATTTGGATTTGGAATCATTTTATGTATAGTTGGGAATTGTTTCCGCTGCAATTGTGACATGTAATTATTGGAGACTTGGATGTATATTTGTGGACCATGTGCTGTATCTTTGAGGTTTATTCTTGTAATTCATTTGAGGACTTTAGTGAACGACTGAGTCCCGGCGAGAGCCGGGCAGGCGGCCCGCCGAACCCTCTGGTTCGCCTTAGGGGGAGGTGGGGTCGTCACAGCCAAGTAGGACACTACATGAATGAATGTTCTAGGAAAAAGAAGAAGGAAGGAAATGAAGAAAGAAAAAGAAAGGAAATGGAGATAGAAGACAAAGATTCAACAATTTTCAAATCACTTGTAATGAGTGCAATTCCGATTGAAAAATTGTAGAAGAGGAAGAAACGACTCATATGGTCTTTATGTGTTTAGGTGATGATGAGGCATCAACTAACAACTCTTCTTTTGAAAATGATGATAATTAGATGATGATGATGATAATTTTGAATCATTTGTCGTTAAATTGCATGATAATTTGAAGAAATCCTATGCAAAAAATAAGGAGTTGAAGATTAAGACTAATGCTTGGTTAAAGAAAAATTCAAATCTTCAAGAGCCGACAATTAAGTCACAAGTTTTATTTCTACAGCGATTAGGGTTTCTTAGACATCTCAGACAAGGTTTAGGGTTTAGCCTCCATGGCTGGCCTTCAGCCAGAGGCAGGAGGCCCCAGCCATTCCTTCATTGAAGTTCTACGTGATCAACCAGCTCTATCGCCATGTAAGATCAAACCAGTCTCCCAGTGCAAGGGCGAACCAACAATGTTATTTTCTGAAAAAGATATAGCCAAGATTGTTGCACCTTTCAAATTTGCCATTGTTGGGAAATTCCACTACAAGAAAATTTCCCTATTATGGCGTACTTGTTGGGGCACTATTCAGTAAATCCCTCAAATAAACACATATTAAGGGATTAGGTAGTCTGTGCCATATTAGCACTTATTAATTAAATAAAAAAAGACAATGTATAAGGGATAATGTGACGCCCCGAAAGAATGAGTGTGAGAACCCGAAAATTTTCTAATTTTCTAGGGTTTATTTTATTTAAACGCCCGCCTTTTCTACATTTTCTTGATTAGAAAAATTCCCCAGATAAAGTTTATGAGTAAAAATAATGTTAAAATGATTTTTCTAGTATCGGTTAGTTTTTGAGAAATTAAAAGCATATTTTGGACGTGGGACCCGCAAGTGCGGTAAATGCATTATATTTTTGACAACTTGTTGGAATTTTGTATTAAGTGATATTATTTTACAAAGTGTTAAGATATTTGTATTGGAGAGACAAAAAGATAAGTTTTAAATCAAAAGGTGACAAGTGTCACCATCCTATTCACTATTGGACTTTTGACCATCTTACCTTAACTTTACTAAAACCACAATTTGACCAAAAATCAAGCCATTTCTTCCTTCTCATGGCTGAAACTTGGAGAGCAAGAGAGAGAGAAAAACCTTCATCTTTCACTCCAATTTCTTACTTCAATCTTGAGTTTTAACCGATGGAATTGCAAATCACTCCATAAAAGTTGGTTACTAAGGAGATTCCAAGGTCTTGGTGGAGTGATTAGAGAAGGTAAAGGACTAAGCCATCAACTTTCTTGATATTTCAAGGTTCATGTCTAGCAATCCTTTCTTTGTTCTTGATTATGCTAAATTAGTGACTTGTGATGGCTAAAGAGATGGTTTGATGGATTATATTTTGAGTTGTGGTTGGATGGATGAACTTTTACTATTTTTGGGGATTTTTCTGTTTTAATATGAGTATGATTATGTGGTTATGTATGATGATTGGAAATGATGTTTAATGATTCTAGAAGGTGGAAAAAGTGGAAGATTGCAAGTAAATTCTGTTTTGGAAGAAATCTGGAAAATTAGGGTTCTTGGTTCTTCATTCTGTCTGAAATTTTTGGTCCTAGATAGAGGCCTAATTGGCCTTAGCTCAAAACATGAAAGTTGTAGGGAATGACATTTTAAAGGTGTCTACAAAATTTCAGATCAATCGGAGTAGCGTAGAGTGAGAAAAGCCGAAATTACTATTGCTGTTCTGGGTTCATCAGGATGGCCGAACTGCGCCTGTAATCGGCTGTTTTGACTGGAATTTCTTTGGATTTGGTTGTTGAGGCCTTCTGATGAAATGTATCTTGATGTCTTAGCTACCGCCTGTCTTTGGAATCAATGAATTTGGACTTCTACAGACTGAGTTGGACTAATTACAGCATAGTGTAATTTGTAAACCTGCAATTAAGGTTCTGGTTTGGTATTTTGCATATTTGTCCTAGTTGTGCTAGGATTTGTGTGAGAACCCATAATTGCCCTAATAATTTTCCTAGGGTTTTTTCCCCTTTAATTGCATGTTTTCTGCATTTTCTGGCCTAGGAATATTTTATTGGTGGATTTTATGAGAAGAATAGTTTTTAGATGATTTTTCTAGCATTGGGTAGTTTTTGAAAAATTACGGATAGATTAAGGATGTGGGCCCCACTAGTGCGGAAAGTTCGGAAAAATTCGGCCAATAAGGTTAAGTTTCGGATACTGTGAAAAATTTATCGGGTGTTAAGAGATAAGTAGAGTGTGTGATATGATTGATGTGAGAGAGAAAAGAAAGGATAGGAATGCATTTATTGGAGTGCCACATGTCACCATGATATTGGTTAGGACTTAAGAGTTACTATTCTTTTTTTTGACTATTTTGACTAAGTGGTTAATATCTTCAAAAAATCACTAAAATTCACCATTTTTCACCTCTTGTTGGCCGGCCCTCTCAAGCTCAAAGAAGGAAGAAACTTCATCAATTTTCAAGCTTCCATTTGGTTCAATCTTCCAAAAACAAATACCTAAACTAGATTTCACTCCATAAAATTCCTCCCTTGGGTGCTAGTAAGTAGTTTAGTGAAGTTTGTTTGAAGACTTAAGGTGTCCAACATCTTCCTCTCTCTTGATTACTTGGTAAGTGGTATATGAACACCCTCCTATATTTAATGATGTTGAATTTATGCCTAATGGTGGCTTAAGTGAGGGATTATGTGTTTTATTTCTTGATTTGAAGTGAATTGGTTGAGTTTTTTATTTTTGAGGAATTTTCTGGTTTCATATGTTCTTGATGGTGTGGTTGTTTTTGATGGTTGGTAATAAGGGGCTATGGCTCTAGTAGGTGCATATGATAGGAAATTGCAACCAATTTTGGGTTTGGATTGAATTGAGAAATGTTAGGGTTTCGAAACCCCTAATTCTGTCCGGTTTTAGATCATAGGGTTAGAGGCCGAATTGGACTTTACTCAAAACATGAAAGGTGTAGGTATTGATGAGTTTGAAGTGCCTGCAAAATTTCAGGGCATTTGGAGTAGTATAGAGTGAGTTATGCCGTTTTTACTGTTGCTGTTTTTGGTGAACAGAATGTGCGAACTGCGATAGTAATTGTCTGTTTTGACTGGAATTGGTTTGGATTTTGTTGTTGGTGTCTTCTGATGAAATGTATCTTGATGTCTTAGCTTTCATATGCCTTTGGAATAAATGCATTTGGACCTGTATAGACTGAATTGGACTGATTACAGTTTTGTGTGATTTGGGAACCTGCAATTACGGTTCTGGGTTGGTTTTCTGTATTTTTGATGTAGTTGTGCTAGGATTTGGACTGAGTAGCCTTCTACATTGTTGTAGCCCTGTCTCTTAGCTTCGCGATGGTGGGTCTTACACCCTCATCCGATGACCGTAACGCATTTTGTGCCATTACCGCATTTGGAAGCCAAAACCTGTTTTTGTTGTTGGGACAAATGAGTTCCATTTCTTGATTTTCTGGTTTGCTTATATACTTATATATGCATATGAAACCCTATTGGGGTTGTGTTGGGCTTGGCTTTATGACTCGTTATCGAGTCTTATGGTATTTGTTTACATGTTCTAGGACGTGACGTTAGTGCACGACGTACTAGGGACGACGGTGCATGAAACCTCACTTGCTTCATTGGTGAGTATACTACTCACTTGGATTTATAATGTGGCTTTGCTATATGTGATTGTGATGCCTTGAAGGCTTGTTTGGCTATTGGAAATGATTAGGGTGAGGGTGTACTTGACCGCCCTCATTCCTTTTATTCTTGTGACCGATTGTTTACCGTTTCACTGTATTACTGTACTGCTATATGAATTCTTGGATTTCATTCATGGCAATTGTTTGGGTGTTGGTTGGACGAGTATCCAACGGCCCTACTGTACTGAGCTCGACCCCGTTGGCATTCAATTGAACCGAGCCAGCGAGGGCTTGGTCGTGAACATTGACTAGCCACGGGGACTGAAATGGGAATCTTGTGGTAATGAGACCCTTGGTTCCGGTGTACTCGAGTATCACCTAAAGTTACTGCTTGGAGTGCGGGCCCGGTTGGGGTATGATGGGTGGAAGGAATGGAAGTGAAGTGAAGTCTACGGTTTGGTACTTTTAACATTGACGGAGGGTCAATGAGGTTGGATCAAGAATGTAAGCGTGGAAATGGGCTCTTGAGAGCCGTCCGTATCCTTTTACCGACTTGTTTTGCTTCTTATCTGAATATTTGCAATGAACGTTTATGCTTAAGTGATCTTGGTTGATTGTGTGATAGTTGCTCACTGAGCTTTAGCTCACACCATTCCATTTGTTTTCCTTACAGGAAACTAATCACTTTTGGAAGCTTACACTTGTTGGTTGCCAAATTGAGCCATGTATATGTCTATTTTGATAGCTCTTTGCATGAAACCCTAATGTGTATTGGGTTCATCTTTTGAATGGCAAACCGAATATGTGTATCCCTTATGTATAGCTTTTGACATGCCGTTTTGGTTGTAAATGTTGAATTGCTATGTATTAATGTTTGGTGGGATTTCGGATTCTAACACTCCAGGCACTATTCATCATTTTCATTTTACTTATTATTTTTGTTATTTTGGTTCTTTTGGCTTGGCCGAGCGCGCTTTTACTTTCCCGAAACGTTCTAGATCGCGTGTAACTGCCCGTAGTCCTGGCGAGAGCTGGGCAGGCAGTCCGCTAACCCCTTTGGTTCGCCTTAGGGGAAGGTGGGGCTGTCACAATTTGGACTGAGTGGCCTTCTACATTGTTGTAGCCCTGTCTTTTAGCTTCGAAATGGTGGGTCTTGCACCCTCATCCGACAATCGTAGTGTCTTTGGTACCATTACCGCAAAATGACGTCAAAACTGTTTTTCTGGTTTTGAGCTTAACTTTCATTTCCGGACTTTTCCCTAGCTTGACTTGTCTTTGTACTACTTGGAGCTTGCTGAATGGCTATTGGATGAACTTGTTGTTGTGTGTGTACCTTTGGGTTGGAATGAGAAAAATAATGAAGCCATGACGGCTGGAAAAGTAAGCAAATTTAGGGGAAGTGCTGTCCGAACTTTTAAATGACTTGTTTGCATTGAGTTTGTGATCTAAGACTTGGGTTTGAGCAAGGCAATGATACATGATGGATGGTTTCTGAGCCATGGAGGTGAGTGACCCTAAACTATTTCCAAAGTACTTGTGAAATGTTTCATGCATTAATTATTCGATTGCATATCATGCGTGCTTGCATGTGACTTCATGACATGATTTGGCTTCAATGAGTTCTGGGAAAGTCTTGTGCTGGACACCAACGTCTCCACCTTGTTTATGGTTCATGTTCATGGGTATCTGGAGCACTGATGTTGCTCCCACTTTCGTGAGTTCGTGAGTTAATGTTAAATGAAATATTTGAGCGTTGGCTGTTCAAGTGCTATGATTTCACCGGCTCACGAGAGCACTAAACGGACATTTGATCTCTGAATCATGACATCATCGAAATCATCGAAATGCAACATTGTGAAATATATTTGCTTAATGATTTTGCTGGTTAAACTGTCGCTGAGCTTCTAAGCTCACCCCATAAATATTATTCCCCTCACAGGGCCTCAAAGGTCGAAGGCAGGACTTGTTTGTGCTTATTCACCTGGTGAATGGATGCCTTATATTGTACAGTTGGAAATTTGGAATCATTTTAATGTATAGTTGGGATGTTTCCGCTGCAATTTGACAATGTAATTTTTGGAGAATTGATGTATATGGAGATTTATATTGTATATTGAGATTTATCTCGAATTTAATTGAGGAATTTAGTGAGCGACTGGTCCGGCGAGAGCTGGGCAGGCGGCCCGCCCGAACCCTTCTGGTTCGCCTAGGGGAGGTGGGGGCTGTCACAAGATAAACCTTATAAGAAAACTGAATAAAAGAAATATAAAAGAAAAATTGTAGAGGCATTTTAGAGAATGTGCCTCAACAACTATTAGAAGGAAAACAATTGTTATGAAAAATAGAAAATGGCCTAAAATTGGTGGCCTAAAAGAAGCAGTAAAATTGTCCAATCTGCAAATTTGCAAAGATACTTTCATTTTTATTTTTTCCATCTTTCTCCCTTACACTCTCTCTCTCTCTCGATCCTCTATCAGTCTACCCCCAAATTCTAATTTGACACTTTCATTTTTCATTTACCCATCTCTTTCCCTCACTCTCTTGCTCTCGATCCTCTACCCCCAAATTGTTTCTCTCGGTCCTCTATTCTCCCAAGATCAAACGAAATAACAATCCAAAACTTAAAGCGAAACTTATATACATTTCTATCTTAAAAGGAAGTACAAATATCGAATATACAAAGGTTCTCAATTCGTCATACATCCTGCCCGTGCCAAGCACTAGGGAGAGAACCATTACAAAATAAAAAAACTAGACTAGGCTAACCTACACTGGGCTCTCGTCCTCGCTCACATCCCCCTGTTAAGGAAAACAAAACTAAAGGGGTGAGCTAAAAGCTCAGTGAGGTTCCGAACACATATTCAACAACAAAGCCAATACATTAACCATCGATAATCAATAATTCAAGAAACATTTACAATGAAAAGCGATAATAACACATACATTAAAAGGATACGGGCTCACAGGGAGCCTTTTGTTCGTTTGTTCGTTCGTTCGTTCGTTCTCCTGTCATTCCCCTTATTCCTCCAATCATTTGAAAATGCATTTTTGTTAGTAAAACCCTCGTTCGATCGTTCATTTCATTCACCCCCTCCTGGACGTTGGCCAAGTTCCACCAACCTACAAGATAATACTCGAGTATACCAACGTTCACACCCAGGTCACCATATCGCCCGACCGAGTCTGCTTCTGGCTCGAGTCGATCGGTAACGAAGGGCAGGACCCAGTTCAGCTAAAAGGCTTACATCATGCACAACTAATGTATCAATCATTAAATCGTTGAAAATTTCACGTTTCATTTAGGTCGAGCGCAATAAAATACACGCTCGCCTAGAAAATTCATTTTGGAAATCATTGGAAACACTTAACACATTAGCAAACAAGAACAACAAGTCATGAAGTCAAGGAGAATATAACAAACAAGGAACACTCACCTATTTACGCAAAACAATGTGCAAAATATTCTTCCGGATATTATCCTTAGTCACCGAGAAAACCTAAGATTAAACGAGAAAGAATATTACAGCTCATCTAGCACAAACAATTAGGTGAAATCAAAGAAACTCAACAATTGATGAGTAGAATGTATAAAAAGACTTTAAAGTGAAACGAGGACATTTGGACCCGTGGACAAGAATAATTAGGGTTTCGTAGACCAAACGTAAAACCAAACTAAAGACAAGTCGGAATCCAACTAGATAGGCTAAGAAATACCGTTTTTGGAATCGTTTATATGGTTCAAAATCATCTCATATTCAAGTAGATATTATACACTAAAGGTCTTAATGAAATTCATGAAAAAAAGGAGGTCAAAATACCCAAGAAAATCCTAAACCACTCCTCTTTATTTGGGTAAGAGTAAGTACACATTTGGAGTTTCCAATTGAAGAAGGATCATGTTTTAAGATGGAAAACGGTCATAGTATTTGCCAAACGAAAAATATACAAGTTCAAATAGAAACTTAGCCCTCAAGCGAAAATTTGGGCAGCACGCCCTTTGTATTTACCTATTTTGTGACGCCCCGAAAAGTATAAGTGTGCGAACCCGGAAATTTTCTAATTTTCTAGGGTTTATTTTATTTAATCGCCCGCCTTTTCTACATTTTCTTTATTAGAAAAATTCCCCAGAGAAAGTTTATGAGCAAAGATAGTTTGAAAATAATTTTTCTAGTATCGGTTAGTTTTTGAGAAATTAAGAGCGTATTTTGAACGTGGGACCCGCAAGTGCGGTAAACGCAATATATTTTTGACAACTTGTTGGAAAGTGATATTATTTTACAAGGTGTTAAGATATTTGTATTGGAGAGACAAAAAGATAAGTTTTGAACCAAAAGGTGACAAGTGTCACCTTGTGATTTAATCTTGGACTTTGACCATTTGACTTTACCTTTACCTTTACCAAATAAATACAAAAAAATTGATCAAAATAAGCTTCATTTTGCAAGCTTCTTGGCCGAATGTTCTTGCTCAAGAAAGAAAGAAAAGCTCTCAATTTCTTCCTTCTATTTCTTGCTCAATCTTCAAATCCAACCAATAAAACTCCAAATCATTCCATAAAATCTCTTTGCTAAGTGGTCTTGAGTTGTTTTGTGGAGTTGTTTGGAAAGCTAAGTTGATTGTTAGCGATCTATCTCTTGTTGATGGCTAAGAGTTGTGAAGACCACTCCCTCCCTTAATTAGATGTTCATTCCATGATTGGTGGTGGTTATAAGATGCACTTTTATGGATTATATGCTTGAGATTTTGTTAATTGGTGAAGTTTTAATAATTATTGGGGATTTTCTGTTTTCAAAAGGATCTATTATGTGGTCATGTATGATGATTGGAAATGATATTTTAAGGAAGCTAGGAGTGGAAGAAAAAGTGATTAATTACAATCAATTTCTGTTTGGGAAGAAATGTTCAGAAAATTAGGTTCTTGTGGTGGGAGCATTCTGCGCCGAATTTTTACTCCTAGTTAGAGGCCGAATTGGCCTTGTCTTAAAACATTAAAGTTGTAGGGAATGACATTTTAGAGGTTCCTACAAAATTTCAGGTAAATCGGAGTAGTGTAGAATGAGAAAAGTCGAAATTACTATTGCTGTTCTGGTTTTACCCGAATGTAAGAATTGCGCCTGTAATTGGTTGTTTTGGCTGGAATTTCTTCTGGATTAGTTGTTGAGGCCTTCTGATTAAATGTAACCCTGTTTCTTAGCTTTCATCTGGTTTTGGGATTTCTGGATTTGGACTTGGAGAGCCTGAGTTATGATGTTTCCGCTAGAATGCGTTCTGTGACTCTGTTTTTGTGATTCTGGTATGGTATCTTGCATTTTGACCTGGTTACACTCGAAACTGGGTTGAGTGACCTTCTGCATTGTTGTAGCCCTGTCTTTTAGCTTCGAAACGGTGGGTCTTGGACCTTCATCCGACAATCGTAGTGCCTTTGGTACCATTACCGCAAAATGACGTCAAAACTGTTTTTCTGGTTTTGAGCTTAACTTTCATTTCCGGACTTTTCCCTAGCTTGACTTGTACTAGTACTACTTGGAGCTTGCTGAGTGGCTATTGGATGAACTTGTTGTTGTGTGTGTACCTTTGGGGTTGGAATGAGGAAATAATGAAGCCAGGATGGTTGGAAAAGTTATCAAATTCAGGGGAAGTGTTGTCCGAACTTTGAAGGGATTTGTTTGCATTGAGTTTGTGATCTAAGACTTGGATTTGAGCAAGGCAATGTTATATGATGGATGATTTCTGAGCCATGGAGGTGAGTGACCCTAAACTATTTCCAAAGTACTTGTGAAACGTTTCTTGCAATATTTACTTTTGAACTGTTTCCAAAGTTACTTTTGAACTGTTTTCTTGCATATCATGCGTGCTTATATGAGAGTGTTCCTTGTTTGATATATTTCCTTGACTTATTGGCTTGTTATTATGGATTGATAATGTGTTAAGTGCTTCCAATGATTGTTAAAATGAGTTTTCTGGGCGAGTGTGTACTTTATCGTACTCGACCTAAATAAATATGCAATT
>NW_020862318.1:0-24757 GCF_003713205.1 Coffea eugenioides | reverse complement strand
TTTATTTTGAAAGAGAGATGAAAAGGAGGGAAAAAGAACCCCACACTGGGGCAAATCTAGGTTTTGAAGAAAAATGCAAAAGTAAGAAGAATGCAATGAAGAAAATGCAAAGAAAGAAAATCCAATCAAACTGGGGCAAAATTTTCCTCAGATTCGTTCAAAATTGGAAATAATTTCAAAATGATGCAATCTCAGGCTATTTCACACCCCTCTCATCAAAATTAGCTTTCAAGCCTCAACTTTTCTTGAAAAACACCCCACCTGACTTCATTTCAAAAGCCCAAAGTCCTGGCTTTCGTCATTTGCCGTATTTTCTATTAGGAAATTTGCTAATCAACTGGCAAGTGATGTCCATAATGCCTTCGCCTAATCTTACAAGGGAAGCGCATTTTACATTTTACTGATGTCAGCAATCTTCAGTTCATACTCCTGAGTCGATCATGGTTGAGTTTTTCCATTGTTCCTTAGGTGAAAACCCGAAAGGGCACCTCAAAAGAAAAGGAGAAAAGGAAAAGAAAAGGAGAAAAACAAAACAAAAACAAAAGAAAAGAAAAGGAGTGGGGGCAATCTTGGTGAAAACCCGAAAGGGCGCCAAGGTAAGGTTTTACGGTAAGCAAGCACGAGAAGGAACGGCTGGCGACCTGGTTCATTTGGATTTCTCCTCATTTTTGTCATACCCCTGCCAATACAGAATCCCAGAACAAGGATACTCAGAGATTCGAATATGACATCCGTTGGCCAAAACTGTGTCATTTTGTAAAACATTCTTTTGCGAATACATTCTTAGGAAACTCATTTTTTCCAAATTACTTGCATTCATGGCATTTTTTTTTGTAGAATTTAAGTACAAATGGTTAAGTGTGCATTCTTGTGCATAATTATTTTTACATGACATATGAATTTTCTTGCATACCTCATTCTTTATCATTGAATTGTGGTGAATGACAATCCCCGTGGTTTATTGCAAAAAAATATGCTTGGATTCAGTCATCTTTTGAGAACAGTTGAAATTCAGCCAAGCCAGCTACACAGACTTCAATATAGCAAAGCACATACCTGGTCAGTTTGAAAATCAGAAAAGCCTCAGGGTGAAAAATCCAACTCAATCGGCTGCCGCAGCAGAAGTTGATACGGGCATCGAAAAACTCATGTTTACACGATTCTCAAAGGAAAATGGATCAAATGGTGGTGGCAATTTCTTTGTTTTTTCTCTTTCACAGGAAAAATTGCATGCACAAGATGAAAGTAACCACGCCTCGCACTAGAATCGGTGTCGGAAAGAGTCCTCCAGGGAACAAAGGCAGATTGAAAATTGTTTGCAAGCAAATTTGATCAAAAGGTGCAACAACATCAACTATGGGTTCAATTTGCAAAATTCATCATACTGGGGCAAATTTTTGGAAGATTTCAAAAAAAAAAAAAAAAAAAAAAAAAAAACAACAACAAAATCATCAAAAAATCAATCAATCAAAAATTAGGTTTAACTTCTTGAAGAAATCAATTTCAAATCTCAACTTTAATGTTTTATTGACAAGTCTCAGCGTCCGCCACGCACCCTTTTACTTCCTTTCTTGACAACTATATTCACTGATCCAACCGCCGTTAGCATCGAGTCTATCTCACTAATGTGCGTGTTTTCATTCTACCGCCGTTAGCATCGAGTCTATCTCACTAACGTGCGCGTTTTACTCCAACCACCGTTAGCATCGAGTCTATCTCACTAACGTGTACGTTTCTATTTCACCGCTGCTAGCATCGAGTCTATCTCACTAACGTGCGTGTTTTACTCCAACCACCGTTAGCATCGAGTCTATCTCACTAACGTGTGCGTTTCTATTTCACCGCCGTTAGCATCGAGTCTATCTCACTAATGTGCGTGTTTTTACTACCAATCCACCGTTAGCATCGAGTCTATCTCACTAACGTGTGCGTTTCTATTTCACCACCGTTAGCATCGAGTCTATCTCACTAACGTGTGCGTTTCTATTCCACCGCCGTTAGCATCGAGTCTATCTCACTAACGTGTGCGTTTCTATTCCACCGCCGTTAGCATCGAGTCTATCTCATAACTGCGTGTTTCGTCATTTCTACCTTGCCGTTAGCAATCGTCTATCTTCACTAATGTGCGTGTTTCATTTTACCCCGTTAGCATCGAGTCTATCTCACTAACGTGCGTGTTTTCATTCCCTACCGTTAGCATCGAGTCTATCCACTAACGTGCGGTTTTCTCACCGCGTTAGCGAGTTATCTCGCTAACGTGCGTGTTTTTCATTCAACCGCCGTTAGCATCGAGTCTATCTCACTAATGTGCGTGTTTTCATCCTACCGCCGTTAGCATCGAGTCTATCTCACTAACGTGCGTGTTTTATTTCTACTGCCGTTAGCATCGAGTCTATCTCACTAACGTGCGTGTTTTATTTCTACTGCCGTTAGCATCGAGTCTATCTCACTAACGTGCGCGTTTTCATCCTACCGCCGTTAGCATCGAGCCTATCTCACTAATGTGCGTGTTTTCATCCCACCAACACTCCATCTCACTTCAATTCATCTAATTTAAATTTTTGTTCGGGTCTATCCCGTTTTTACATTCATGTTCGGGTCAGTCCCGTTTTTTTCAAATTCTTGTTCATTGGAATCCTTTTGCAGCCCAATAGCACAGGTAAGTATTTGGTGTCTACTTCTTTGTCTCAAGTTTTTCCAAAACTCAGACAAAGAGGGGCAAACTGTAGACACCAAATTTTGAATAATTTTATGTAGCCATCTATTTCATGATTCTCATTTTAGATTGCCTGCATTTTAGTTCGTTATTGTGTGTTTTGCACTATTAGTTGTTATGTTATTTTAGTTTTACTCATTTTCGCCCTTTTAGTTGATCTATTTCATTTGCTATTTATTCTTGTTTGCTTTTACTTTTAGTTTTTAGTTTTAGCTTTTAATTTTAAAATTAGCATAGAGTTTTTAGAAAAAAGAAAAGGAAGACATCAAAAATATGTTTTAGTCATTTTGTTTTTATTCAATGCTTTCTTGAAAGAGAAATGAAAATGAAAAATCACAAAAAAAGGAGAAAAGAGAAAATTAAAGGAAAAGGGGAAAAATAGGCTTTAGTTGGATTGGAAAAATGAAAAAAAGAGAAAAAAGAAAAAAGGGAAATTCGTTCACAAAAATATGTTTATTTCTTTAAATTCAATCTTTGGGCACTTTAGTTATTTTTATTTTGAGAAAAAGAAAATGAATGAAAATGAAAAAAAGAAAATGTAGAAAAAGATTGAAAAATGGCCATTTTTAGTTGTTTAGTTTTTTTGTTTGTTTTCATCATTATTAGTATTATTATTATCATTACCTGGTTTGTGTAATTTCGTTATTATTATTATTTATATTTTATTTCATCATTTCTGTAATTATCAAGTTGTTAAAAAAAAAAAATTTATTATCGCAGCATGCACGCTGCAATTTTTTGCAGCGTGCGAGGTACAACTTCAATAGCCTTTGGAGGGCTGGATGTGAGGGCCTGTCCTTGTCCCTCATCCTCACCTTTCAAACAAGGGTTTAGGAGTTTGGGAGGATCCGTATAAATAGCAAAAAAAAAGAACAGCCGCAAGGGAGAGAGGATCTGGGGGAAGTTTTTTGGGGAGCCGCAAGAAAGAGAAACAACGGCTGAAAGCTAGAAAGCCGAGAGGGGGGGGAGAGAGAGAGAGAGATCGATTGGCGGCCGCAACTGGAAAAGAAAAAGAAAACAATGACGGAGTAGGGAGGATAGAAGGGGGTTTTGGGCTAAAAAAAAGAGAAACGGAGAGTGAACAAAAAGCTGAGAAGAGGAACTGAAGCAGGCAGCTTGAGGGGAAAAAGGGCGAAGGAAAATGGGAGCCGCCTCTCACGCGAGGAGCCTGATCACTTCATCACGCCATCATCAGTCATAGATCTCCGCCGAGAGAGAGAGCACGAGCACTGTAAGTTTGTCTTGTCCTTCAAATTTCAGCATATACTCACGCGCAGATGCTCGAGTCTGTTGAAGCATGTATTCAGCATCTTTGTCTATGGGATGTCTACTATTTTATTGTCCATTTTCCTTCCCTTTTTTGTTCCATGTTCACTATGAATCTCTGGCTTTGTTTGTGGGTAAAAAGGCTAAGTCTTTCGGCTACCTTAGTCATGTTTTGAATTCACATGACTGAGAGCTTGCGAACCAAAAGCCATCAGCTTTTTCCGTTTTTCAGGTAGGGAGCAGTGAGTTGTGAGTTTTGTTTGTCATCCTTGGGCTTTAAAATTCTGTCCTGAATTTCTGAGTTAGGGTCAGCAAATGTCTATACTTCCTTGCGCTGTTGCTGAATTTCGATTGGAGGTGGATGAATTTGCCGCAGAATGTGTCTGTGTGCATGTGAATGTCGAGTTGCTGTAATTTCGTTTGCTTGAAATTAAAATGTTTGATCCAGATTTTTAGTTATAGCAAAGGAAAACTTACGCATGCACAATAAAAACCCAGAAATCAGCAATAGAAAAGCAAAATTTGAACCCTGCTGCATTTTTCTGTTTGTTGAACGCTTGTGGTTATAATTCACTACGTTCAATCTGTTTTTGGTTGTAAATGGGAAGATAGTACGTGAAAGTTGACTAGATTCAGGCCCTCTGGGCTAAGCTTGTTTGAGATTTTCATTGCATTTTCGTTTCTCCATTTTCTTTCTCTCTAATTCACTGTTTGTTCAAGAAGCTTGTCTCCCAGTTGAGTTCTGATTTTTTTTTGTCGAAAACTTTGGACGTTTCTGCTTGGGGTTTTGAGTGGGTGTTGACTTGATCACCTTGCCTTTTATGGTGATAAGTTGGCCAATGTTTGGTTGGTTTATAGATTAGGGATGGGGGATAAAAA
This sequence comes from Coffea eugenioides, assembly GCF_003713205.1. Lineage (NCBI taxonomy): Eukaryota > Viridiplantae > Streptophyta > Magnoliopsida > Gentianales > Rubiaceae > Coffea > Coffea eugenioides. The sequence continues at coordinate 19,896 of NW_020862318.1, read as the reverse complement.
ACTGCTAAGCTGCGGTAGAGAATCAGAAGCAAAGAAAACAGCTTTTTAAGGAAATTTGCATTTTTTGTATGATCTCAACTTAAGCTTTGCATGGTTGAACGCTGAGTGTTGCTGCTTGTCTGACTTTAGATTCAGGCCTTGATGTTTGGGGTTAAAAGTTTTCGATCAAAGTGTGAAGTCCGCATACAAGAAAGGAAATGAAAGCTGCGGTTGCATCTTGTTTTGTTGTAGAAAGCTTGCAGCAGCAATGTCTTGTTGCAGGCAATGTTTACGTAGCTTTGCATGATTTTGCATGAAACTATTTTTGAAAATTTCACTTCAACCCCCCAAATCCCCTCTTGATTTACTAAGGCCCAATTACATTCAAATTTCTTGCAATTAGATCCTAGGATAGTTGCAATTGGAACCATGGCTTGACTTTTTCTTTGCTATTTGACCCTTTAAAGTTCCTTGAATGTTTTGATTGGGCTTGCATGGTTGATTAATTTTCGCAATTGGATCTCTTTTGTGTGATTGTGCCTTGATATGTTTTTTCATGTGAATTGTGGACAATGTTAATAGATTTCTAGGATCAAATCATGAAAGTTTGGTAACTTGGAAGCATTGGTGGTCTTGATTTTGTTTGATTTAAATTTTGCTTAGCTAATCTTGTTTCTAAAACTTTAATAATTTTCCATTTCTTCCTTTCGTGATTTTTTGCACTTGATTGCGATAGATTCCACCTTCAGCATTTCAATTTAGCACTCCAATTTAGATTCTTGAGACTTTTTATTTGAGACCGAGTTTTGCTTGCACATGCATGGTCCATTCCATATTTAATTTTTGTTTCATGCTTAATTTCCATTTGTTTGTGTTTAATGGTTGTTTTATGTGATTATTTGATAATTTAAGTGGTACCTTGACCTGTTTATTATTTTGGAGGGTAAATTAGTAATTTCACTACGTTAGGGCGTCGCTTCAAGGGAGGTACACTCTATCCCTCATTTGCACTTCATTTGACCCTACGTGCTCCTACGTGTTATGTGAATATGCATGTCTACTTCGCTTTCCTTACCTCCCTGCGTGCATTTACTTGCTTTTTACTTTTATTTAAGTTTTTATGGGGTATGTGTACACCTCTTGGCTTGTAATAGATAGCGCTCGGAGAGCATCTGGTCCATTCACCCTTTCCCTTTTATGCTTTTATGGGATATGTGTACACCTCTTGGCTTGTAATAGATAGCGCTCGGAGAGCACCTGGTCCATTTCCCCTTCCCCTTGGTTGCTTGTTTTTGTTGCTACATGTTTAATTGCTTTATTAGGCTCTTGCATCTAGTCGAACATGCTAAGTGCTATGTGCTATGTGTTTACGAGTGTTTTGGCATGTCTACTTGCTTTCATAGCCATGAATGAATGGAATGGATGAATGTACGTTTCCGCTAGTTCAACGCTAGTCGGAATTCATAGAATGGGCTAGTCCAACGCTAGACCCTTAGGGATTTCCCCTCATTAGCATATCATTTGCTTGTTCACCACATATCATGCATTTTTCTTAGTTTTATCACTTGGCATGCTCCTCGAACCCCCTTTCCCTTCATTTTAGGATTTTTGCATATCATGATAGTTGTAGGGTCCATTTGCTTGAGGGTCCCCTTCCGATAAGGGAAACGAGCGAGTGTGGCTACTCGATAGCCTTAGCACGCTAGTTTCGCCTTCTAATCAAAAGGAAAATCAAGTCACGATTTAGGTCTCCCCGTACCCAATATGCATGAATTCCCTAGGCTCATGCATTCTCAATCCACTCTATCATTACACTTTCACTTTTATCTCATTTGCACACATGCACCTTTTTATCACTTTCACTTGCACACGAACACTTTTTTATCTCCACTGGCACACGAACCCTTTTATCTACACTTGCACACGAGCATTTTATCTTCACTCGCACACGAGTACTTTCATCTACATTTGCACACCTTCACTCTTATCTTATTACTTTTATCATTTTTCTCACTTCACACAAACTCACACTTTCACATGGCATGCATTCCACTCATTTTTCACGTCATTTAGGTTTAGGTGTGACCTCTCCAAAAGGATCATTATTGGGCTTCACAATTAATGTGATTGGCACCACTCAACCTTTGAAGAGAAATTTCCCCCAATCCCCCTAGGTCTAGGTTTTTGCATTCATATAGACATATCCAATACGCGATACATACCTTGGGTAGAAAAATTAGGAAAAATTGGTTTGAGTCGCGCAACTAGCCTTGGCTAGGTCAAAGGGGTGCCTTGGATTCTATCCTTGCCTTCCCCTTTGTCAAACGTGACCCCCGAACCTTTTTCTTTGGCTTACGTGGACTAGGAGTCGTTTTAAAAAGGGTTTTTACTACTTTGTCTTTAAAAACACTTTTTCGGGTGACTTGGTACACCCCAAATCTATACCAAGTGGCGACTCCGTTTTCATATTTAAAAAACCCTTTTTAAAATTTCATTTGGCCAAATCGTCGCTTTCCAAAGTCCCATGGCCTTTTTACTTTTCATTTTGCACACGTTCACACCACACCACACACACATCACAATTCATTCGAAAAGTGGGGCGCGACAATATATAAATTTATATATTTATATTTATAAATATAAATATATATAGATATATATATATCTATATATAGAATATATAAATATAAATATATAGAATATTTATATATAGTTATATTTATATAAATATATAAAATATATTTTAAACAAAATATAATATTTATATATGAATATATATTTATTTCAATTGATATAATATATATAATATACATAATTGAAATATACATATTATAAAAAAATTGAAATAAAAAATATTATATATATAAATAAATATATATTAATATATATATAATATAAAATGAAATTGAAATCGAAAAATCTGATTTCTATTTCCGATTTCAAAAACTCCATTACCAAATTCGAACCAAATTTGCATAATTTGAAATCGAAAATTCGAAATTTTAATGTATATTTGAAATTGTTTTTGATATATTGTTTAGATATGGTGTTTTTGGAGTTGTTTTTGTTTGTGTATTACTGTAACATTGTAGATGAAAAAATTATTTTCAAAAAATGCTGAATTCAAACAGAGCCATAAATTTTTTGTAATATTTTGAACATTAAAAATTGAGTTAAAAAGATGGGAGAGTTAGATTTTTGAGTGGATTGGTAAGGAGTAGAACAGGAGAAGGGATCTTTCCTTGTAAGTTGAGATGAAGAAGGATCAAGTCCAGGAAGAAGAAGATAAGGAATAAAAAACAAAAAAAAAGAATGGAAAAGAAGATAAGGTAAAAGAATCGGATTAAGAGGCTTTCTTTTGTCTCATGAATTTACATTTTTGTCCCCATGAAATTTTGTTTATTTTAGTTACACTTGTAAGTTAATGGAATATGCCAATTACTCTGTTAGTGCTGGGAATGTCTTCAAAATGGCATTTAAACGGATAACAATTTATAATTTAAGAAGCAAAGTGCCTAATACTCTGGTAATATTGGGAGTTCGACCCGTCTAACATATAAGTGAAATTTATGGGTAAAATGTTCAACCTACTCAAATTCAATTCAAGTTATGTTCAATAAAAATTTATTTGAGTTCAACTCAAGAAGTAAATTGAACAAAATTTCGATCTCTTCAAAATAGTTAAAATATCTTGAATGCTAGGGCATTCAACTTTTTTAAAATTTGTTTACGCTCCCAATTGTTTTGCATTAGTTCTCTTTTCTGTCCCTAAAGCTTCACTGGGGGAAATAAGAAAAGACACGTGGGGTCAAAGTGTTGTAGTAAATCTCTCAGCGTTCTCCTACGTCTAGCGTATGCACGCTCTTTGGAACATCGTTTCGTGAATGTCATGTCAAACTTTTTCATAACTCTTTGGAGCCTATATTTTCAGGACGGGATCGAATATCGACTTGGTCAAGCTCAGGGATCAGGAATCAATGGGTTCAACCGAATTCGATAAGGGTTGAATCGGATAATGTCATAAATAAAAATTATTGAAAAATTAAAATATTATATATAAAATACCTAATAACATGTTAATATTAATAAAGGTATATTCATATATATATTTGATGTTTCAAATATATTTAACAAAAAAATACAAAGAAATTAGAACAATCAAGTAGCAATTTATATTATTTAATGAGCATTAACAAGTTTAGAATTAAAATTATGGATTTAATTAAAAAATAACACCAAACTTTAAGACAATATTGATAAAGTATGAAATATTTGAGGTATATTAATAATTTTTAACAATCTAGGGGTCAAAACATAATATTAAAAAAGTTTGATTTTTTTTTAAAATGCTTGATTGAACCGGAAAATCCGGTTTTTTTCTAGTCAAACCCGGTTTTTGACCGGATTTTTACTTACCCGATTTTTTAGCATAACTCGGACCGGATACTTGGCCGGTTCCCGATTTTACCGATCAAACTGGTCGGTCCGGTCCGAGTTTTAAAACACAATTTGAAACATGACACTTGTGATGCCTCGAAAAGAATGAGAGTGAGAACCCGGAAATTTTCTAATTTTCTAGAGTTTATTTTATTTAATCGCCCGCCTTTTCTACATTTTCTTTATTAGAAAAATTCCCTAGATAACGTTTATGAGCAAAGATAGTTTTAAAATGATTTTTCTAGTATCGGTTAGTTTTTGAGAAATTAAGAGCATATACCGGACGTGGGACCCGCAAGTGCGGTAAATGCATTATATTTTTGACAACTTGTTGGAATTTGGTATTAAGTGATATTATTTTACAAAGTGTTAAGATATTTGTATTGGAGAGACAAAAAGATAAGTTTTAAACCTAAAGGTGACAAGTGTCACCATAAGATTTAGTCTTGAGTTTGACTACTATTCATAACTTTACCATTTAATTAAAAATTGGCCAAAATCATCTTCATTTTGCAAGCTTCTTGGCCGAATTCTCTTGCTCAAAAAAGGGAAGAAAAGCTCTCAATTTTCTAGTCTCCAATCTTGCCCAATCTTTCAATTAAACCGATTAATCTTCCAATTACTCCATAAAACCTCTTAGTTTGGTGGAGTTGAGCTTGGTTGTGAAGTTGTTTGGAAAGCTAAGGTGACTAGTTGCTCTAGCTCTTGTATTGCTAAGGTGAGTTGTGAAGGACCCCTCTCCTTCCTCTAATGATGTTCAATTCATGATTGGTGGTGGTATAAGATGCACTTTTATGGATTATATCTTGATTTTTGGTTGAATTGGTGAAGTTTTATAATTATTGGGGATTTTTCTGTTTTCATATGGATATGATTGTGTGGTTATATATGATGATTGGAAATGATATTTAAGGACTCTATGAGGTGGAAAAAGTGGTAAATTGCAAACAATTTCTGTTTTGGAAGAAATTTTGGAAAGTTAGGGTTTATGATTGTGCATTCTGCCCGAATTTATATCTCATAGATAGAGGCCGAATTGGCCTTGGCTTAAAACATGAAAGTTGTAGGGAATGATATTTTAGAGGCTCCTACAAAATTTTAGGTCAATCGGAGCAGCGTAGCTTGTGAAAATACGGAATTACCCTTGCTGCCCTGGTTTTACCCGAATATAAGAATTGCTTCTGTAATTGGTTGTTTTGGTCAGTAATGCTTCCGAATTGGTTGTTGAGGTCTTCTGATGAAATGTATCCCTGTTTCTTAGATTTCAGCTGGTTTTGAAATTTCTGGATTTGGACTTGGATAGCCTGATTTATGATGTTTCCGCTAGAATGCGTTCTGTGAATCTGTTTTTGTGATTTTGGTGTAGTATCTTGCATTTTTGACCTGGTTACACTCGAAAATGGGTTGAGTGACCTTCTACAATATTGTAGCCCTATCTCTTAGCTTCGAAACGGTAGGTCTTTCACCTTCATCTGACAATCGTAGCGCCTTTGGTACCATTACCGTAAAATGACGTCAAAACTATTTTTCTGGTTTTGAGCTTAACTTTCATTTCCGGACTTTTCCCTAGCTTGACTTGTACTAGTACTACTTGGAGCTTGCTGAATGGCTATTGGATGAACTTTTTGTTGTGTGTGTACCTTTGGGTTGGAATGAGGAAATAATGAAGCCATGATGGCTGGAAAAGTTAGCAAATTCAGGGGAAGTGATGTCCGAACTTTGAAGGGATTTGTTTGCATTGAGTTTGTGATCTAAGACTTGGATTTGAGCAAGACAATGTTATATGCTGGATGATTTCTGAGCCGTGGAGGTGAGTGACCCTAAACTATTTCCAAAGTACTTGTGAAACGTTTCTTGCATTATTTACTTTTGAACTGTTTCCAAAGTTACTTTTGAACTGTTTCCAAAGTTACTTTTGAACTGTTTCCAAAATTACTTTTGAACTGTTTTCTTGCATATCATGCGTGCTTATATGAGAGTGTTCCTTGTTTGATATATTTCCTTGACTTATTGGCTTGTTATTATGGATTGATAATGTGTTAAGTGCTTTCAATGATTGTTAAAACGAGTTTTCTGGGCGAGTGTGTACTTTATCGCACTCGACCTAAATAAATGTGAAATTTTCATGATTAATGATTAAATGCTACTTGCGCATGAATGTAAGCCTTTTGGGCTGAACTGGCCATTCCCTCTTGTTACCGGTCGTCTCGAGCCAGAAGCGGACTCGGTCGGGCGATTAGGGACCTGGGTGAACGTTTGGTATACTCGAGTATTACCTTTGTAGGTTGGTGGAGGTTGGTGGAGCCTGGACGATGTCCGGGAAAGGTTGAATGAAAAAAATGCAATTTCAAATGAAATAAAAAAGGAAATGGCAGGAGAACGAACGTATCCTTTTCATGAATGTTACTATCGCTTTCCATTGTACATGTTTCTTGAATTATTGATACTCCATATTTAATATTTTGTAAATGTTGTAATTGTTTCTGGACTTATCATTTGATTTATGACATCATTGAAATGAACTATTGTTACACCGATTTGATTACTGATTTTTCCGGTTACTCGATGAGCTTCTAGCTCACCCCAAAAATATTTTATTCCTCTCCACAGGGCTCAAAGCGAAGGAAGGACTTGTTGTGCTTATTCACATGTCTGGATGGCCTATCTCTTGTACAGTTTGGATTTGGAATCATTTTATGTATAGTTGGGAATTGTTTCCGCTTCGCTTATGACATGTAATTTTTGGAGAATTTGATGTATATTGGAGATTTATATTGTAATATTTGAGGTTTATTCTTGTAATTCATTTGAGGATTGTAGTGAACAACTGAGTCCCGGCGAGAGTTGGGCAGGCGGCCCGCCGAACCCTCTGGTTCGCCTTAGGGGGAGGTGGGACTGTCACAACACTCCCGGTCCTAGACAGTCATGTTGCACCTCTCAGTTTTATAGAATTTTCAGAATAGCCTATAAAAGTAGTTTTTCTATTGTTGACTCATTTTTGGGCTAATTCCTCCGTTTATTGTCCAAAAAAAAAAATCGTGTAAATATTGATCTGACAAAGGGGAAGTATTAAACTATGCCTATCGGGCTACTATCAAAAATTTTTTTAAAAAAAAATTACTGGACTGCCTGGCTTACACCTGGATTTTTTTTTTTTTTTTTTAAAGGGCTGATGGCTATACAGCCCGGTAGCCATCATCAAAAGGGGAAAAAAAAAGTTTGATGGGATGTCCACAAGAGATGTGCCCACCTGGAATGCCTTGATCGCTGGTCACACAAAGAGTGGGGATACGAGGGAAGCTTCTCGCTTGTTTTCGCAGAACGGTGGGTACGCAGATGCATTGGCGTTGCATCTGGAAATGGAGAAAGTGAGGAGTGAGGCCCTACCAAATGACCATAGCTAGTGTTCTTTCAGCTTGTGCAAATCTTGGAGCATTGGAAGTTGGGCAGAGGATTGAGGCCTATGCCAAGTCTAACGGATACTTAAACAACATGCTTGTGTGGTAGAATAGATTCAGAGATGAGATTATTTCATGAGATTGGGAGAAGAAGAGATTTGTGCTCTTGGAATACTATGATTATGGGTCTAGCTATCCATGGTAAATGCAGCGAGGCTCTGACCTTTTCAACCAAATGTTAGCGTTTTGCTTATAACCAGTGACGAATTTAGCTTTAACTGAGTTCAAGACCTTTGTACGGATCATTTTATCAAATGCACAAGAAATATTTCTCGTGCCCCAAAATCAATTACAGAGACATACTCGGTTACAGGACCAACTGCTACTTCCGAATCTTTTAGGCGGATATTCACATCTTTCCTGTCTAATTGTTGATGCAGGGGGTAGGCATATCACCCAATGGCATCACATTTGTTGGGGCAATCTTGGCGTGCTCACATGGCGGAATAAAGGACGAGAACTCTTCAAGGCAATGGAGCAAAAATTTTCTCTCACTCCTAGACTGGAACATTGTGGATGTATGGTTGATCTTTTAGGTCGTGCAGGAGACCTGCAAGAAGCTCATCATCTTATACAGAGCATGCCCATGTGGCCTAACTCTGTTAATTGGGAACAATAAATGAAGGAATTAGCCCATTTTTTGTCCCCTTGAAATTTGATAATATTCTCTCTAACCCTACAATTGCCCTCCAAAAGTTTTAAAATTTTTTATATATACCACCATCGTTTCTATAATGCAACATTAAAATAAAATATCTATAATGCTATTTTTATTTTCTTTCTAACAAATTTTATTCGTATAACATTAAACTTTTCATAGCCATATGAATTACAAGTTAGCAACAATCGTTTTCTAGTTTGACTATGCATACAGTATTTGTCTATTGTATATATGAAAATATACATCTAATACTCAATGGTGCGCTATTATACAATTTTTTATGCATAGTTTTACTCATTATGTTATTTTACACCATTAGATGACCTTCTAATGATTGCAATTAAAAACAATTTGTAGATAATTCTTTTTAAAATTATTTAATACTGAATAGAGTGGTGTACTCATTGCAAACATTTAGCTATCCCAAAAATCTATAACATATAGTAAACTTATGCTAGCATTGGGAGATTCTACAATCCTTTTTTGGTATCATACCCTCAAGTTAAATTCATGGTTAGCCTTGTTTGGACAGCCATCTTTCAAAGAAAAATTGTTATGTTTTCCATGAACACATTTTTCAATCACCTTTTTACCTCACATATATCAAATCGCTAAAGTAATTTTTCTATAAAAAATCTAGAAAAATGCAATCCAAACACAAAAGTATTTCAGACCGTTAGACAATAGGCTCCTTAAAAGGAACCATTGCTATCACTAAGAGACAAAAATTAAGGGAATGGCTCCTTAAAGGAAAATAGAATTTTATTTATAATTGCACCATTTGCACAAAGGAGTATTTGGCACCAAGGGGTTCACAAGACAATATATTTTCCATTTAAATTAACAAATAAGAATTTTGAAACAGACCAAAATAGAAAAAGTATGATATTTTTTTAATGAGACGATATAGAGCCACCGCACAGTTAAAAAAGACCACTACCGCAGTCAAAGTCTGTTTGAGATATTAGAAAGGAGTGTGAAGAAATAGCAACGCTAGATAGCATGATATAAGCTTCCAAATTAAGAAGAATTTGGCAATTAGCATCCAACTCTTAAATCATGTCGCTGAAACCAGTAACAGCAGTCGTAGCCTATTTTCTCGTTCACATCGCAGTTGCTGCAGCAGCTTCTGATGATGTTGGGTTCATCTATCAAGGATTTCAATCATCAAATCTAAGCCTGGATGGATTAGCCACAGTCACCAAAAATGGCCTCCTGCGGGTAACCAACAGCACCATATTACAAACTGGGTACGCCTTCTATCCTAATCCCATCAACTTCAAGACGACACCTAATAGTTCAGCTTTCTCCTTTTCCACCCAATTTGTGTTTGCTATAGTACCCGATGTCCCAGGCGTGACTGGTACGGGAATGGCATTCGCGATTGCACCAAGAAGAAAACTTGCACAAGTGCCTTCCTATCCGTTGCTTGGCCTCTTCGATACAAACACCAATGGAAATCAAACAAATCACGTTTTTGCTGTGGAGCTTGACATTTACCAAGACCAAGATATTGAAGATATCAATGACAACCATGTTGGTATTGATATTTACTCTGTGATCTCCAAGGCATCCGCACCAGCGAGTTACCAAGCTAATAACAAAAGTTCATTTGACAACTTAACTCTCATCAGCGGTCAACCGATGCAGCTTTGGGTGGAATACGACGGGGTGGAGAGGAGAATCGATGTAACATTAGCTCCAATGGAGGCTGCTAAACCACATACTCCTCTTTTGTCTTTGAAATATGATCTTTCGCCAATTTTACAGCAGACCATGTATGTTGGCTTTTCGGCAGTCTCTAGTCCACTCAAAACAGGAATAACTAATTTTATACTTGGATGGAGCTTCAGGATGAATGGCGTTGCACAAGCTCTTGATCTCTCTCGGCTCCCCAAGCTACCTCGGATTGGACATAAGAAAGTGTCTAAAATTTTCACCATGGGATTGCCCCTGATTTTTGTACTTATGTTGATAATACTAACATCTGGAGTAGCTTATTATCTATGGAGAAAGTGGAAGTTTGCAGAAGTGCTGGAAGAATGGGAGCTTGCTTATGGACCTCACAGGTTCAAGTATAAGGATTTATACATTGCCACCGAGGGGTTCAGAGAAAAAGAGCTGTTGGGAGAAGGCGGATTTGGCAGGGTCTACAAAGGCATTTTGACAACAAACAAGGTTGAGGTTGCTGTCAAGAAGGTCTCTCATCAAGGAAGACAGGGAATGAGAGAATTTGTTGCAGAAATCATCAGTATTGGTCGCTTACGCAATAGAAATTTAGTACCATTCTTGGGTTATTGTCGGCGTAAAGGAGAGTTACTTTTGGTATACGAGTTCATGCCCAATGGTAGTCTAGATAAATTTTTGTATAACCAGCCCAAGTATATCCTCAGCTGGAGCCAAAGATTGCGAGTCATCAAAGGTGTAGCATCAGGGTTATTTTATCTACATGAAGAATGGGAGAAAGTTGTGATCCACAGAGATGTAAAAGCCAGTAATGTATTGTTGGATGCTGAACTGAATGGAAGATTAGGAGATTTTGGCCTGGCAAGGCTATACGATCATGGAACTCTGCCTCAAAGCACCCATGTAGCGGGATCTTTTGGGTACCTTGCCCCTGAGTGTAGTAGGACAGGGAGGGCCACAACGAAGACTGATGTATATGCTTTTGGGGCCTTTTTGCTAGAGGTTGCATGTGGAAGAAGGCCAATAGATCCCCGAGCAGTACCAGAAGAGAGTATCATTTTGGTTGATTGGGTATTTTTGTTCTGGAAAGAAGGGGATATTCTCCAAGCGGTTGATCAAAAGCTGGGTGCTGAGTATGTGAAAGAGGAAGCAGAATTGGTGTTGAAACTAGGCTTGTTATGCTCTCATTCAGAACCAAATCTTAGGCCAAGTATGAGGCAATTTCTGTTGTACTTGGAGGGATCAGTTGCCCTGCCTGATTTATCATCACTGGCCATGAGGGGTTCTGCTGTTGGTTTTGACGTTTCCACAGAAAAATGTTTTTCACATTCTGTAGCAGACTATCTTCTCTCTGATGGTCGGTAATTAAGATGCTTATCTTTCTGATTTATTAATTTTTTGTAAAAAAATTAATTTTCTGGCATGTCTGTTCTCTCTCTTTATTAGTGTGGCAGATCTATATATGTAAGGTTAAAATGTTGTTAGTTGATTCTTTTCTCCTTTCTGTAGAATCTATTATCTTGTTTCTATAAGTCTTGTAAAAAGATTCATTAATAGCAGCTATGCATTTATCATCCCACCATTCTTGAGAACAAGAGCAAAGATAGCCAAGACCACAGGAGCTTCACCCATCAAGTGACCAAAGCTCGAAAGCATTTGGTTTTTTATTCAAGTACTCACATTATTGTCACATGTTGAAGAACTCGTGCTTCTATACTTGGTAGAAATTGTTAATCTCTTTCAATTCTTCCATCAAACTTCAAAATTAGCTTGATAACAATCTCGCAAGTGCTCATTATATGTCCAAGCACCCAAATTTAGTACCATGAAAAACACAAGTCAGATTTATTGCATGGTAACTGGCTTGTTACCTAACAAACTTGATCTCCGTTTTGATTGGTCATTTTTTCAAAAATAAGTTTTTTAAATATAATGTTATAGTAATACATCATAACTCAAAAAAGCATCACATTCATATAATATATCAAATATTTTTAACAATTTTTATAGTAAAAATTTTTCATATATACTATTACAGTAAAATTTTTCAAAAACACCTTCAAAAACTGTTAATCTAGACAATAAAAAAATCCCAGCTTACAAATCATTGAAAAGTACTGGTCAATTCTTAGAATCATGTCTCACAAGTTTCAATTCAAATCAATTTTTTCTTATGATGTAAACAAACGAATGCATGATGCAAATGGATTTAGATAGGATGTAAAGTATAAACAAGTGGGAATGCGGTGTAAAAAGATAGAAAATGACCATTCTATTTTCAATTAATTTCAGCTAAAACTTATGAGGGGAAAATCCTTCAATCCTAACGTGCACGGTCTTGATTTGAAAGCAAGTCGTTTTACAGCATCTTGACGGAAGACTGTGGACAATTCTTTAATTAGTTTACTAAGTCAGTCTTCGAGCTACAAAGTCCCATCGGCCCAATCTTGATCCATTTTCGCTTCCACCCTGACCTTGTTTTCCAACAATTATTCGTAGATGTGGACTTCTTTTCTAGAAAAATCAATGCTCCTACAAAAACACAATAATGTGATGGGTCCCACTCCCATCCCACGCCCATTTCCATTCTTTAAAAAATGTCTCCCCAGTACTCAATTACCGACCCACTAACCCAAGTCATGCTTTTGACTTTTTTCATATGTTCTTTCACAGGTGTTAATTTTTATTCATATTTTGTTATTTATATATCCAAGAAGAAAACAATCCAAATACTCAACTATAAGTCTATAATATAAAATATTAAGAAAACAATAATTAAAGTTCAATCTGAAAATCAAAGTACTACAAACCTTTACATTAAAAAATGGGTAGGTGGCCGGCAGCATTGCCATACAGTCCTCTAATTTTCTTTAGCTTGAAAATTAAACACAACTAAGGCTATGTTTGATAAAACTAAAGTCTAGAATCTTAAATTTTGAAATATGAAAATTAAGTGCTAAAACTATTAAATTGCTAAATTGACAAAGCTATTTTTGTTTAATAACTAACTGAATTATAACATTGAATTGAAATATCACACAAATATTATAATTTAAATATTATCTTTATTTGTACATTCAGAGGGAAAGGAAAATATGTGTGTGGGTGTGTGTGAAAGAGAGAGAATAATGAATTAATTTTCAACATTAAGTAAAGTTATTAAACTAACCTAACTGAAAGCCTATTTACTCATAAATGAACAGTTGACAGGTGTCGAGCATATACAATAATAAATACCTACTTAACAAAAATATAAATTTTGTATATAGCAGTGAGCAGGGTCGAATCCAGAGGGATTGGGGATAATTTGTTTATTCTAAAATTCAGAATATGGGGGGTTTTTGGAAAATATAAAATAACTAATTAACCAACTAATGAAACAATTAACAAAAATAATATGAATTAATCAATAATAAGTACGGCTCTAGCCAAAGGTGCAACTCTTTAGATACGGTCCATTCAACTGATCATCAATATAAAAATAATTCAATTACTCATTAATAGATTGGTTATAGTTGTCATACACGCGATAAACAACCAACTTTTCCTTACTTTTTTGATAGTCAAGGTATAACCATTAACTATTTCCCTAACCAAAAAATAACCCTAGGTATGACCATAAGATTTAATTCCTCGATTGTATTAAGAATTAGAAAAGCCCAACCCTAATCAACAAACACGCTATGAGGGTTTGTTTAAATTAAATCATACATTTCCCTAACATAGAACCAATCACTCTAGTCGCCACTAGTATTAATCAATTGAACAATTACGGATTCAATCAATTAATCTGGTAGTAGATTATTAGATTAATTCGAATATCGGACCCTTGACATTCAAATAACAGAACAATCATAAGAAGTTAAATCAGAAAATGTACAAACACCAATGAATAAAAGAAATAAGTAAAATAATTCGATCTCACAGATGTTTGGAACCGAATTCTCAAATTGACCTTCGAATAAAAAATGGGAATTTAGTTCTTCATTATTGAGAAAATTGCTAACGTGATGCTATGGGAAAGAGCCAAAATCATCGGCTCCTCCCCCGAGCTCCCCTTTTTTCTTCTAGTCTCCAAATATATATGTATATAGTTGGCTGACTCTTTTCTTCCCTAAGAAGTAGTAATCAAACGGGACTCAGCCGACTTCCCTTATTCTTTTGTTTCCTACTTGATATCTACTACTTAAATAATAAAGGCCTATTGCCTAACCAGGAAAAAAGGAAATAAAGACAATAATAACTCATGTTTCCTAATACAACTCTACAACTAACAAAAATAATTAAAGTTTTTCAAATTCCACCAAAGATATCCATATTTGACTCGAACCAGGAAATCTCCATGCACGATAAATTCTCGAGTCTTCTAGACTTGAATGTAGGTTCCAAACATACCACCACCAAATTAGCTGAAAATTGTCCTTTTTAATCATGTTTTGGTTATTTTCCTACAACTAGCACCATTAGTCAAATATAAGTAGAATCCATCAATTAAAACAATATTTGGTAAAGTAAAAGAGAAAAATAATCATAAAATTAATGATAAAAATGCAACCTATCAATTTCCCCCACACCTAAACCATACTTGTCCTCAAGCATGAGAACAATAAATCAAACAATCAAACAATGGCTATTGCTCAAATATTCTATTGCCAAGATATATTTAAAACACATGTCAAGTATTAGTGGCAATTTTCAAGAAATATCTCTCCAGTTAGTTTTCAAGATCAAGGATTCTTCTAATTTATGACTAACTAATCTAAAAATATAAAATATTTAACCAGCATCCATCAGCAAATGGTTCAACTATTAAGCAAAATCTCAACATTAAAATTCATGGATCAGCAGGTTAACAATTCATTCAAACACTTCCACATTTTTCACTATTAGCACATTTTTTTTTTCTAAAATATCCCAAACTTGAGTTTTTTCTTTTTTTTTTCAGGGGGAATGTTTAGTTTTTAACCATTTAAGCGTTTTGACTCGAACTCCGATATTTGCTAAATAAGGGAGCCTGATTATTCAGCTCTCATCGCTTAAAAATCACATACTCTTAACTATCGTTGCTTTTTGACGCGAAAATCGACACTTGTGTTGAAGACCTCCAGTTACTAAGCAAAGATACTAGCGAAGTATAACCGAATACTATTCATAAATAAGTACCAAATTAAAATTAAAAATCACACAAACCCATTTCATTTCTTAAATATGGAGAAACTAAGATTAATAGTTGAACCAATTTGCACAAAATTTGCTAGACAAATATTTACAATACTTAGAGAAGTTAATCAGAAAGTGCAAAAGTCACAAAATCTCAAATATTCACCAAAGAGATACCCGTAAATTTAACCATGTCATACATAACATCTTAGAGTATAAAATCTTAGCAATAGAAAAATTTGAAACATCTAACCATTGTTTATTAGGAACAATCATAAAAATGCATAAAGACTGGCAAAAATTGGATAAATTCAAAAAAAAATTGAACAAAAAAATTCCAACAGAAAATGCCAATATTTGCACTTTTCCAATATACTATCATACGTTATCCCCCCACACCTAAATCTTACATTGTCCCCAATGTAAAAAATAAATAATCAAAAGAAAAGTAATGGAGATAACGAAACTTCCCTGATAATTGAGGGGGTCGTGGGTAGCTACAAGTGAGGGGCAAATGATTGTAGAGCTTAACGTATGTTGATGGTTGACGGCGGTAGAGTTCGGATGGATAATGATGGAAGAAAGAAAGAAAGAAGAAAGAAAAAAAGAGAGAAAGCAAGAAAGAAAGAAAAAGAAAGGGAAAAAGAAGAGAAAGGAAAGAAAAAAATATTTTATTCATTTTTTTTACCTTCTCCTAGGACATGACATGGGCACGTCATGATGGTAGGAACCCTTCTGATGAAGAATCGTTGAATTGAAAGTTACCACGTGCCCTGTTGGCATGGGCAGATCATGAGGGTGAAAACCCTTCTGATAAAGACTTTGAGAATTGCACATTACCACGTGCCCAAGTGACACGGGTGCGTCATGAGGGTGGAAACTCTTCTGATAAAGCACTTGGGAGTTGCACATTATCACGCGCTTTGTTGACGCAGGCGCGTCATGTCTGGAGGACATCTAGTAATCATCAAAAACGAAAAATTAAACCAAAAATTTGTAAGAATTCTAAGAAAACATATTGAAACAATCAAATAGAATTGAACAAATAACGCAAATAAATTGGGTCGCTGACGTGCGCGGAGTATACATATACAATTAAGCTCATCCTAATCAAGTTTTACATTTATAAACTCCTAAATACCCCACACGCGATTTATCGCAAGTATACGAATCGTGAGCGAGTATAGGGTATTAAGGGTCGATCCCACAAGGAAGATTTCAATTACCGGTACTACTTAAGCTTCTCTATTATTTAGACTATCAATGAATTATAACAAATTAAAACCTACTGAAATTATGCAAGAAAATAGCAAATAAAAGCTCCTTGGGTTGTGGTATCCCTAACTACTCATGCAAGTGCTATATTTGGATCATTGAATACTACATCTAGGCTAATTATGGTGTAATTTCCTTATGCATTTGAATCCTACTTTCGTAGTGAATCAATTATACTCATAACTAATCCATACCTATTTTCATGGTTATGAAATTAGTTACAAGTTCATTTCTTCAATGAAATTACATGAAATGAATCACTAAAAACCACATAAGTGCACCTCTACTTTCGTGAGTGTACTCCCTATGTTTAGCACTTCTTGAACTAGTGTTAAATCTCAATTTTCATTGCAGAAACAACACCTTAGATAATCACAATTAATGGTACCAGATTAATCATGATTTCAAGAGCTGAAATGCTAAATAACTTGCTCAAATCATAGCAGTCAAATAGCCAAATAATAAGCACTAACAATCATAGAAAGTTCAACCAAACCCAAGGTATAAACTTTAGAAACACATAATAAACACAAAATCCAGAACTTGTATATTAACTAAACTTGGAATCAAATACAAAGATAAAGAGTTTGGAAGGAATACAACCCTTGTCACATGAGCTTTCTTCCTTGCCTTCTTCATCCTCCATCTTCATCCTAATCTAGATAATAAACAAGAATGGAAAAGCTACACTACTCTATACTAAGCTAAACTAACACTAGGGAGATGAAAGAGCTACATTTCTGCAACTTCAAGCTTCTCCCGTAGCTCACTCTCTATTTTTCTCCTATGAACTCCAATCTCCTTTTTTTGCAATGAATTTGGCTATTTAATGATGAAAGGTGGTCAAGAAATGAGGATTACATTTCCCTTTTACAGCTGGGAATGTTTCTCACATGTCTAGCATCCAATGTGAGTTGGTGGAGGTGAAATTGAGTTTTACGCGTACAGAGCAGCCTTTTCTGACCAGTGATCCGAGCTGCTACAGTACCTCGGATCCACTAACCCAGAAACAACCGAGGGTTCGGATGAATAGTGGATCCGAGTGTGGATCACTTGCTCTGTTTTTGGCCCAACTTCAACCAATCTTTTCTTGATGTTAGAGGCTGAACCAGCTCATGTCTAAAACACGAAAGTTGTAGCCTTTTGAGTTATCTTTCTAATGCATCAAGAATCACCTCATTTGGATCTGTGTAGGCTGAGATATGACTGAAATACCCTTGCTTGCTCATTGCCCTGTTCCAGTTTCGACTAGTAGAAATTTGCTATTGTAATTCGGCATTTTGACCTGGAAAACCTTCAAACTGGATTTAGATGTCTTCACCAAAGTTGTAGATCTATCTCTTATCTTCAAATGGGTTCAAGAATCATCCCAATCCGATCATTGTAACTCAAGTTATAGCCGAAATACGAAAATGTGTCAAAACTGTCAAAATACACAAAATCCAAGTAAAAAGGTGAAATAAAAAACCTCATTTAATCACTTAAAAGCAATTTTTCACGCAATTATAGCCAATGATTCATATTCTTCCAATAATATATACCACAAGTGACTAAAAATAATATAAAATGGTCCATAATCATTATTACGTAAATTAGTCACAATTATCAAACTTCCCCCACAACTTAAATCATTGGCTTGTCCTAGCAATTCACACATAATCAAATGCAATGATTCAAGAGGTGAACAATATATGCAGCTTGTCCAATTTAATTCCTCAAGACTGGAAATAATATTATTATAATATTCAATTTACACTAAATACTCAATAATATCAAGTAAAAGGAAAGATAATTATCCTAAAATTCAACAAGTTAAACTTAATCTCTTACCCTAACTTAATTTTACAAATAAGCAAATCACATAGTCAATTTATAGCCTTCCTCCTCCTATAATCATCCTTTTCTCAAAATTTTACATCTAAGAGGGATTTATTCATACTAATTTTACTTAATTAGTGAGAATGCCTTTTTACGCGAAAATCGACACTTTTAGGTGAAGATTCCCGGTTACTCAACATTTCACTTATTCAAGTTGCAATGCATACTCTTAATTCAAGTACCTTTTTACGCGAAAATCGACATTTGTAGATGCCAACCCCCGGTTACTCGGTACAAAAATCATTGGAGTAGAATAATTTTTTCTTTCTTTTCTTCTCTTTTTTTATTTTTTTTTATTTTTTAAACTAAAGGACAATAAATAGATATTCCCTCTTAGAAAATATATAAGACTAATCAAAGGAGGAGTATAACCTTTTATCAACTATGTCAATCACTTACTTGCAAAATTAAGTAAAGAGAAGAAATCTCATTAATTTTCCTCACTTTACCAAATATACTTTCTAAAATGTAAAAATTCTAATTGCATAATAACTATTTCCAAGTTAAATGAGGACTAAACCTTCCAAAATACACATAAACTTTCAACAATTGGAAGAATAAAAACATTTAAAGTTGGAACAAATTAGCCCTTTTTGAATGAAAATGCAAAAATTTGAAGAACTTTTGGGCCATAGTGACATATTGGACAAGATGTTAGACAAATTTTGACGGAGTTTCCCCATATAAATGGAAGAAAACTCCCTGCCAACAAACCCAATTTCAGGCAAATTATCCACATGGCAAATAATTCAAACATAACTCCAATATTTCTAAGCATTTATATCCACAAAATATCATCACATGGCAAGTAAATGCAAGTTTAATATTTTCCTCCCCCACACTTAAACTTCACATTGTCCTCAATGTGAGAAAGGAAAAATAACGAAAATAAGAGAAAGTAATACTCCCCTAATGAACTTGCGCGATCCGAATCCATGGCAATGTGATGAATTTCCAACTTTACTTGAAAGAATGGAGACTTCAATTAATGCACCTTGAAAAAAAGACAAAAATACAATTCTTAAGAATAAAAGCTTGCAACCAACAAGAAGAAAAGTGGAGTTGAAGGAGGAAAAAGAGGGAAGAATGAAGAAAAGTGGTCCGAGGCTTCGTTTGGAAAGGATCCGAGGTCGTTTTTGAAAGGATCCGAGGTCGGATCATGATAAGTGAGCTCGGATCAAGAAACTCAAATTTTTTCTGATTGCAGAAGTGGATCCGAGGCCTCGGATCCATATGGATCCGAGCTCGGATCAAGAAGCTCGAAGTTTTTCTCTGATTGCAGAAGTGGATCCGAGGCCTTGGATCCATATGGATCCGAGGCCTTGGATCCATATGGATCCGAGGCCTTGGATCCATATGGAT
>NW_020862317.1:0-14139 GCF_003713205.1 Coffea eugenioides | reverse complement strand
AAAAAAAAAGGGAACAAAACAGAAACGAAAAAAAAAAGAGAGAAGGAAGGATCGGTTGGAAAAACACAACAAGAGAGAGAAAAAAAAGGGAAGGCAACCGAATTGTGGGAAGGAAATTTCTGATTTGTGCAATCCTTCTTGGAGTAGAATTTGGAACCTTCTAAAGTTGTTACGAGAAGGAAAGGGGTTTCCCAAAAGGTTTCCTAAACCAAATTTGATTTGTGCAATCCTTCTTTGAGTAGAATTTGGAAGTTTCTAAACGTTGTTACAAGAAGAAAAGGTTTTCCAAAGGGTTACCAAAAACTAACTTGTTTCCAAATTCAATTAGGAAACTAAGTGGACAGCTTGGATAACTCTCCAATTTCCACTTGACTAAGTCCATTTAAATTAGGAAACTTCCAAATCCCGCATTTGCTTATTTCCTTTTCCATTCTCGCGTATTCCAAATTTGTCCGCCTTAGGAAATTGCCAAAACCTTACACCGTCGTGTCCGAATTGTTTCCAAATTGTGTCTTTGTTCTCGGTTACTCTTGTGCTGAAGTTGGGTGAACAATTTTTGGATTTTTGCGCGGCATTTCTCAACTACTCAAATCGGCAAGGTAAGGAATTTTGGTAAGCTTATTTGAGTGCTTTGAGTGATACACGAGTGATGAGCACATACACGTGAGCTTGTGTGTCGTGAGGAATCTCTTTTTCTTTGCTAACCATTTTGGCAGGTCACGTAATCATGCCTAGGGAAGTTGCCTCTTACTCATACAACCAAGAATTCTTGGAGAATGAGCCTCTCAAGAGGAGGGGTTCCAAGCGGCCTACTCCCAAGCACTCTAGTTCCATGGAATCTAGTTCACAACATGAGTTTCGGGAGGAGATGGAACGTTACCGTGCTTCGCGTGTATATGAAGGGTATAAACGAGATTGTGCTGAATATGAGAAGGAGCAAAGAAGTTTGCGCCAAACCTCTAAATTGAGGTCCACCTCAAGCCAACGAGATTCATCTGAGAAGTGTCTTGACAATCAAGACAAGGAGTTTGAGAATTCTCGAATTGAGTCAACGCTTCGTAAATCGAGGGAAGAATTCTGAAGTCGGAATAAAGCATTGGTTGATTCTATGATGGAAAGACTTAGCCAAGTGTTGGATTCCCACTTGGAACAACTTAATCATGTGTCAACCGGTGGTAATAAAGGGAAAATTCATCCTAGTCCCTCGTTGATTGAAGAGCCAAATATGAATGAGTTACAACTGAGCCATGAACATGAGCTAGATAGACAATGAAAATCAAACCTCATGTACAATGAGTGAGCAATGGTCCGAGAAGAATGGAGTGGGAAAAGGCAAGAATAATTTGGCCTTAGTGGAGAGTAAAAAGGAGGAGTTGGCCGTGTTTACAAAGGCTGAAAGTGTGAACATTTTGTTTGCTAACCAGCTAACATGTGTTTTGTTTAGTACCTCTTCTTTTGTGCAGCTTAAACAAAGTCAAGTAGAGTTGGTCATGGCATGTTCCATTCCCAAGTCACTTGAACACTTTGTGAGTTTCCATGGGGTTTGTCTTGAAGGAACTAAATCTCTTTGGTATCAATTCATGGAACAATGTCCATTCAAACCTGTCCGTGCCATTGGAGGATTCATTCGAGCTCATCTTAAAAGGGAAATTCCAGATTCTACTGCTTGTTCTCTACCTATGGTTCATTCTTCACCTTTGCCTTATTTTGAGCATGTTACTAGCACTAACTCTTGTTGCTCTTGTGTAGGTGTTGATGAGAAGTGTAAAGGACTAGCACTGGAATCTCAAGTTGAATCAAATGGTGGAAGGAATATTGAAGTGTCAAAGGGAGTTTTCTCATTTAAATCTTGTTCTACACCTTCTTACCATCTAGCTAATAATGTCCCATTAGTTCTTTACCCGATTTCTGAATGGTTTCAAGTTGAAGGTTATTTTGTTTTTGTAGGTTGTAATGCTATCCAAAATTTCCCAACTATGATTAAAGACTTGCAACCCGATTTCGTGCTTATTCCTGCTAAAAGTGGTGCATATTCGTGCTTCTTCACATGTCCAAAAGCTGGTCACCACAAGCTTACTTTACCAACTCCAACTTGCGCAAATTCGTGCGAGTCGTATGGAGTGCGTTTCACTTCATTGCTGCCACTCATGTCAGGTGACAATATGACAATCCATGGCCGAAGGCTGCTAAAGAACTTTGGATTGCTACCTGGAATTTTCACGAGCCTTACACAAGCTCTTTCCTATCTTGGCACATGTCCTTGTTTGAGAGCCTCATGAAGCTGACCAAACGGCATTTAACTTGGCTCATGACCTTTTATTTGTCCCCAACGTGGCTGACCTCCAAGCGCACTGTCGATTTGTGGTGTCATACTACTAACACTTGTTAGTATTATTCATCTCCATCCAGATTTGAGGACAAATCCTTCTCAAGAGGAGGGGACTGATGTGTGCACGGATGGCGAGATGGATGGCGGCCTTGACTCAAGGCTTTCATAGAGACATTGAAGGCTTGAAGGATGTTAGTCAAGTTACCTACACATTGATCCAAGCCCACGAGGAGCCAAGTGATGGTTGTTAGTTTGGGCTCTAGCCCGCTAGTTAGTCTTTGTAGTTTTTCCAATTAAAGGGAGTCGGCCAACTGTTGGGCCTTTTTAGTCTTGAGTTATTGTTTGGATTAGTTACTAGTTGTAGGGCTTGTTGAGTCATGGGTCGGCCCACCTTGTCCAAGGCCTGGCCGAACCTTTATTTCCTTTTTACTAGCATTAGGGTTTCGTTAGTTTGCCAATATAAAGGCTTGCTTTGTAAGCATTAAGGGTAGACTCGATTGATTAATGAAATTGTCTTCTTTCGATTTTCTTCTTGTGAGAATTTCGTTCCTTTACTTGCTTTTGGCAAGGGTTCTTGAGCAATCTCGTGTTGTCCTTGATTGTTCGTCCGACCTATCCACTTGAGTATTCACCTCGATTGGAGTCGTCGTTCTACCACCTTAAACCAACTCGTGTCGTCCGTGTTGATTTTAGGTCCCGCAATCCAAGCGTTGGACAACCTCGCTAGATCCTTGGGCAAACGTGCTACGTGTCTCGAAACGTGTTGATCGAGGACCGTATCAGTTGGCTTCAGAGCTTAGGTGGAGGTATCTTTCGTTATATCCTTGTTTTTCGTAGTTGTGTCGTAGGGTTTTTGTGTTTTGTCCGCTGCCTTGTTTAAAAAATATATATATGTCACTGTTCACCGTACTGTTCATTATTACTGTTCACCGACACTGTTCACGTTACTGTTCATCCGAACACAAAATCTGTTGGTGTGTTATCTCTTTTGTGTTTGTGTCTAGTTTGTTGATAATTTTTGTCCAAAATTTGCCGTAAGGTTCTTGGTCGTTAGTCATCACTTGAGCAACAAGAAAACAAGTGGGGCGACGGCTAGGGTTTCGTTTGCGCTAGGGTTTCTTTGTTTCAAATCTGTCCAAGTATTGCTTGCTTCATCCAAGTTGTTTACTTATTTTTCAAATCTGAATTTTGGTAAAACTTGTTGGTATTTGTGAATCTTGAAGAGAACCTACAAGAATCTTGAGTTTCTTGAATTTCTTGACCACAATCTTGAAGTTCTTGAAGTTCTTGATAACTTACTTGAGAGTTCTTGAAGGATCTTGAGGATCTTGAAGGTTTCTTGTGTAGTCCATTCGGTCAAATCTTTGTGTTGTGTTGGTTTGTTACAAGTAAAAAAAAAAAAAAAAAGGGAACAAAACAGGAACGAAAAAAAAAAGAGAGAAGGAAGGATCGGTTGGCAAAAAGCAACAAGAGAGAAAAAAAAAAGGGAAGGCACCGAATTGTGGGAAGAAAATTTCTGATTTGCGCAATCCTTCTTGGAGTAGAATTTGGAACCTTCTAAAGTTTTTACGAGAAGGAAAGGGGTTTCCCAAAAGGTTTCCTAAACCAAATCTGATTTGTGCAATCCTTCTTGGAGTAGAATTTGGAATTTTCTAAACGTTGTTACAAGAAGAAAAGATTTTCCAAAGGGTTACCAAAAACTAACTTGTTTCCAAATTCAATTAGGAAACTAAGTGGACAGTTTGGATAACTCTCTTATTTCCACTTGACTAAGTCCATTTAAATTAGGAAACTTCCAAATCCCGCATTTGCTTATTTCCTTTTCCATTCTCGCGTATTCCAAATCTGTCCGCCTTAGGGAATTGCCAAAACCTTACACCATCGTGTCCGAATTGTTTCCAAATTGTGTCTTTGTTCTCGGTTACTCTGGTGCTAAAGTTGGGAGAACAAGTTTTGGATTTTTGCACGGTATTTCTCAACTACTCAAACAGGCAAGGTAAGGGATTTTGGTAAGTTTTTTGAGTGCTTTGAGTGATACACGAGTGATGAGCACATACACGTGAGCTTGTGTGTCGTGAGGAATCTCTTTTTCTTTGCTAACCATTTTGGCAGGTCACGTAATCATGCCTAGGGAAGTTGCCTCTTACTCATACAACCAAGAATTCTTGGAGAATGAGCCTCTCAAGAGGAGGGGTTCCAAGCGGCCTACTCCCAAGCACTCTAGTTCCATGGAATCTAGTTCACAACATGAGTTTCGGGAGGAGATGGAACGTTACCGTGCTTCGCGTGTATATGAAGGGTATAAACGAGATTGTGCTGAATATGAGAAGGAGCAAAGAAGTTTGCGCCAAACCTCTAAATTGAGGTCCACCTCAAGCCAACGAGATTCATCTGAGAAGTGTCTTGACAATCAAGACAAGGAGTTTGAGAATTCTCGAATTGAGTCAACGCTTCGTAAATCGAGGGAAGAATTCCGAAGTCGGAATAAAGCATTGGTTGATTCTATGATGGAAAGACTTAGCCAAGTGTTGGATTCCCACTTGGAACAACTTAATCATGTGTCAACCGGTGGTAATAAAGGGAAAATTCATCCTAGTCCCTCGTTGATTGAAGAGCCAATTATGAATGAGTTACAACTGAGCCATGAACATGAGCTAGATAGACAATGAAAATCAAACCTCATGTACAATGAGTGAGCAATGGTCCGAGAAGAATGGAGTGGGAAAAGGCAAGAATAATTTGGCCTTAGTGAAGAGTAAAAAGGAGGAGTTGGCCGTGTTTACAAAGGCTGAAAGTGTGAACATTTTGTTTGCTAACCAGCTAACATGTGTTTTGTTTAGTACCTCTTCTTTTGTGCAGCTTAAACAAAGTCAAGTAGAGTTGGTCATGGCATGTTCCATTCCCAAGTCACTTGAACACTTTGTGAGTTTCCATGGGGTTTGTCTTCTAGGAACTAAATCTCTTTGGTATCAATTCATGGAACAATGTCCATTCAAACCTGTCCGTGCCATTGGAGGATTCATTCGAGCTCATCTTAAAAGGGAAATTCCAGATTCTACTGCTTGTTCTCTACCTATGGTTCATTCTTCACCTTTGCCTTATTTTGAGCATGTTACTAGCACTAACTCTTGTTGCTCTTGTGTAGGTGTTGATGAGAAGTGTAAAGGACTAGCACTGGAATCTCAAGTTGAATCAAATGGTGGAAGGAATATTGAAGTGTCAAAGGGAGTTTTCTCATTTAAATCTTGTTCTACACCTTCTTACCATCTAGCTAATAATGTCCCATTAGTTCTTTACCCGATTTCTGAATGGTTTCAAGTTGAAGGTTATTTTGTTTTTGTAGGTTGTAATGCTATCCAAAATTTCCCAACTATGATTAAAGACTTGCAACCCGATTTCGTGCTTATTCCTGCTAAAAGTGGTGCATATTCGTGCTTCTTCACATGTCCAAAAGCTGGTCACCACAAGCTTACTTTACCAACTCCAACTTGCGCAAATTCGTGCGAGTCGTATGGAGTGCGTTTCACTTCATTGCTGCCACTCATGTCAGGTGACAATATGACAATCCATGGCCGAAGGCTGCTAAAGAACTTTGGATTGCTACCTGGAATTTTCACGAGCCTTACACAAGCTCTTTCCTATCTTGGCACATGTCCTTGTTTGAGAGCCTCATGAAGCTGACCAAACGGCATTTAACTTGGCTCATGACCTTTTATTTGTCCCCAACGTGGCTGACCTCCAAGCGCACTGTCGATTTGTGGTGTCATACTACTAACACTTGTTAGTATTATTCATCTCCATCCAGATTTGAGGACAAATCCTTCTCAAGAGGAGGGGACTGATGTGTGCACGGATGGCGAGATGGATGGCGGCCTTGACTCAAGGCTTTCATAGAGACATTGAAGGCTTGAAGGATGTTAGTCAAGTTACCTACACATTGATCCAAGCCCACGAGGAGCCAAGTGATGGTTGTTAGTTTCGGCTCTAGCCCGCTAGTTAGTCTTTGTAGTTTTTCCAATTAAAGGGAGTCGGCCAACTGTTGGGCCTTTTTAGTCTTGAGCTGTCAAGTTATTGTTTGGATTAGTTACTAGTTGTAGGGCTTGTTGAGTCATGGGTCGGCCCACCTTGTCCAAGGCCTGGCCGAACCTTTATTTCCTTTTTACTAGCATTAGGGTTTCGTTAGTTTGCCAATATAAAGGCTTGCTTTGTAAGCATTAAGGGTAGACTCGATTGATTAATGAAATTGTCTTCTTTCGATTTTCTTCTTGTGAGAATTTCGTTCCTTTACTTGCTTTTGGCAAGGGTTCTTGAGCAATCTCGTGTTGTCCTTGATTGTTCGTCCGACCTATCCACTTGAGTATTCACCTCGATTGGAGTCGTCGTTCTACCACCTTAAACCAACTCGTGTCGTCCGTGTTGATTTTAGGTCCCGCAATCCAAGCGTTGGACAACCTCGCTAGATCCTTGGGCAAACGTGCTACGTGTCTCGAAACGTGTTGATCGAGGACCGTATCAGTTGGCTTCAGAGCTTAGGTGGAGGTATCTTTCGTTATATCCTTGTTTTTCGTAGTTGTGTCGTAGGGTTTTTGTGTTTTGTCCGCTGCCTTGTTTAAAAAATATATATATGTCACTGTTCACCGTACTGTTCATTATTACTGTTCACCGACACTGTTCACGTTACTGTTCATCCGAACACAAAATCTGTTGGTGTGTTATCTCTTTTGTGTTTGTGTCTAGTTTGTTGATAATTTTTGTCCAAAATTTGCCGTAAGGTTCTTGGTCGTTAGTCATCACTTGAGCAACAAGAAAACAAGTGGGGCGACGGCTAGGGTTTCGTTTGCGCTAGGGTTTCTTTGTTTCAAATCTGTCCAAGTATTGCTTGCTTCATCCAAGTTGTTTACTTATTTTTCAAATCTGAATTTTGGTAAAACTTGTTGGTATTTGTGAATCTTGAAGAGAACCTACAAGAATCTTGAGTTTCTTGAATTTCTTGACCACAATCTTGAAGTTCTTGAAGTTTCTTGATAACTTACTTGAGAGTTCTTGAAGGATCTTGAGGATCTTGAAGGTTTCTTATGTGATTGAATTGGCCGAACACAAATCTGGAAAAACAATAGTCCATTCGGTCAAATCTTTGTGTTGTGTTGGTTTGTTACAAGTAAAAAAAAAAAAAAAAAGGGAAACAAAACAGAAACGAAAAAAAAAAAGAGAGAAGGAAGGATCGGTTGGCAAAAAGCAACAAGAGAGAAAAAAAAAGGGAAGGCACCGAATTGTGGGAAGAAAATTTCTGATTTGCGCAATCCTTCTTGGAGTAGAATTTGGAACCTTCTAAAGTTTTTACGAGAAGGAAAGGGGTTTCCCAAAAGGTTTCCTAAACCAAATCTGATTTGTGCAATCCTTCTTGGAGTAGAATTTGGAATTTTCTAAACGTTGTTACAAGAAGAAAAGATTTTCCAAAGGGTTACCAAAAACTAACTTGTTTCCAAATTCAATTAGGAAACTAAGTGGACAGTTTGGATAACTCTCTTATTTCCACTTGACTAAGTCCATTTAAATTAGGAAACTTCCAAATCTCGCATTTGCTTATTTCCTTTTCCATTCTCGCGTATTCCAAATCTGTCCGCCTTAGGGAATTGCCAAAACCTTACACCATCGTGTCCGAATTGTTTCCAAATTGTGTCTTTGTTCTCGGTTACTCTGGTGCTAAAGTTGGGAGAACAAGTTTTGGATTTTTGCACGGTATTTCTCAACTACTCAAACAGGCAAGGTAAGGGATTTTGGTAAGTTTTTTGAGTGCTTTGAGTGATACACGAGTGATGAGCACATACACGTGAGCTTGTGTGTCGTGAGGAATCTCTTTTTCTTTGCTAACCATTTTGGCAGGTCACGTAATCATGCCTAGGGAAGTTGCCTCTTACTCATACAACCAAGAATTCTTGGAGAATGAGCCTCTCAAGAGGAGGGGTTCCAAGCGGCCTACTCCCAAGCACTCTAGTTCCTTGGAATCTAGTTCACAACATGAGTTTCGGGAGGAGATGGAACGTTACCGTGCTTCGCGTGTATATGAAGGGTATAAACAAGATTGTGCTGAATATGAGAAGGAGCAAAGAAGTTTGCGCCAAACCTCTAAATTGAGGTCCACCTCAAGCCAACGAGATTCATCTGAGAAGTGTCTTGACAATCAAAACAAGGAGTTTGAGAATTCTCGAATTGAGTCAACGCTTCGTAAATCGAGGGAAGAATTCCGAAGTCGGAATAAAGCATTGGTTGATTCTATGATGGAAAGACTTAGCCAAGTGTTGGATTCCCACTTGGAACAACTTAATCATGTGTCAACCGGTGGTAATAAAGGGAAAATTCATCCTAGTCCCTCGTTGATTGAAGAGCCAATTATGAATGAGTTACAACTGAGCCATGAACATGAGCTAGATAGACAATGAAAATCAAACCTCATGTACAATGAGTGAGCAATGGTCCGAGAAGAATGGAGTGGGAAAAGGCAAGAATAATTTGGCCTTAGTGAAGAGTAAAAAGGAGGAGTTGGCCGTGTTTACAAAGGCTGAAAGTGTGAACATTTATTTTGCTAACCAGCTAACATGTGTTTTGTTTAGTACCTCTTCTTTTGTGCAGCTTAAACAAAGTCAAGTAGAGTTGGTCATGGCATGTTCCATTCCCAAGTCACTTGAACACTTTGTGAGTTTCCATGGGGTTTGTCTTCTAGGAACTAAATCTCTTTGGTATCAATTCATGGAACAATGTCCATTCAAAGCTGTCCGTGCCATTGGAGGATTCATTCGAGCTCATCTTAAAAGGGAAATTCCAGATTCTACTGCTTGTTCGCTACCTATGGTTCATTCTTCACCTTTGCCTTATTTTGAGCATGTTACTAGCACTAACTCTTGTTGCTCTTGTGTAGGTGTTGATGAGAAGTGTAAAGGACTAGCACTGGAATCTCAAGTTGAATCAAATGGTGGAAGGAATATTGAAGTGTCAAAGGGAGTTTTCTCATTTAAATCTTGTTCTACACCTTCTTACCATATAGCTAATAATGTCCCATTAGTTCTTTACCCGATTTTTGAATTGTTTCAAGTTGAAGGTTATTTTGTTTTTGTAGGTTGTAATGCTATCCAAAATTTCCCAACTATGATTAAAGACTTGCAACCCGATTTCGTGCTTATTCCTGCTAAAAGTGGTGCATATTCGTGCTTCTTCACATGTCCAAAAGCTGGTTACCACAAGCTTACTTTACCAACTCCAACTTGCGTAAATTCGTGCGAGTCGTATGGAGTGCGTTTCACTTCATTGCTGCCACTCATGTCAGGTGACAATATGACAATCCATGGCCGAAGGCTGCTAAAGAACTTTGGATTGCTACCTGGAATTTTCACGAGCCTTACACAAGCTCTTTCCTATCTTGGCACATGTCCTTGTTTGAGAGCCTCATGAAGCTGACCAAACGGCATTTAACTTGGCTCATGACCTTTCATTTGTCCCCAACGTGGCTGACCTCCAAGCGCACTGTCGATTTGTGGTGTCATACTACTAACTCTTGTTAGTATTATTCATCTCCATCCAGATTTGAGGACAAATCCTTCTCAAGAGGAGGGGACTGATGTGTGCACGGATGGCGAGATGGATGGCGGCCTTGACTCAAGGCTTTCATAGAGACATTGAAGGCTTGAAGGATGTTAGTCAAGTTACCTACACATTGATCCAAGCCCACGAGGAGCCAAGTGATGGTTGTTAGTTTGGGCTCTAGCCCGCTAGTTAGTCTTTGTAGTTTTTCCAATTAAAGGGAGTAGGCCAACTGTTGGGCCTTTTTAGTCTTGAGCTGTCAAGTTATTGTTTGGATTAGTTACTAGTTGTAGGGCTTGTTGAGTCATGGGTCGGCCCACCTTGTCCAAGGCCTGGCCGAACCTTTATTTCCTTTTTACTAGCATTAGGGTTTCGTTAGTTTGCCAATATAAAGGCTTGCTTTGTAAGCATTAAGGGTAAACTCGATTGATTAATGAAATTGTCTTCTTTCGATTTTCTTCTTGTTAGAATTTCGTTCCTTTACTTGCTTTTGGCAAGGGTTCTTGAGCAATCTCGTGTTGTCCTTGACTGTTCACAAATACTGTTCATCGTACTGTTCACCGACACTGTTCACGTTACTGTTCATCCGAACACAAAATCTATTAGTGTGTTATCTCCTTTGTGTTGTGTCTAGTTTGTTGATAATTTCTGTCCACAACTTGTCTCTTGCGTCTGAGTCATTTGTTGCATCAAAAAAAAAAATTCTGTTCGTGTGTAGAGAAAGGTCTTTGGAAGGTGGTTGTTGATCTTGCTCCATGTGTCTCGTGATGCCCCCCCCTGCAAAGGTTAGTAACAAGCAAAGAATGTGCAAATATAATCCTCACTTCACTCCCTAAGTGTATCTCTCGCGCTCGTGTGTAGTGCTCAAGTCACTCTATAAAACTTACCAGGTACCTTTACCTGTTGGTTTAGGTAGTTGAGTAATGTTGCTCGAGCCCGATTAGCGTCACCAACTTGTCCCCCACAAGAGTAAGCAAGAGATTTGTTTTGATGAAGGGAAGGACGGTTTTGGAAAGCTTAAAGGTGGTGGACAGATTTGGAAAATATTACCAATAAAGGAAACTCTAAGAATGCCTAAGATGTAGGAGTAGTTTCCTAAAGTGAATGAGGAAATGTAGGAGAACCAATCCCATAAATGGAGGAGAAAAAGTAGGAAGGTGTCCAAGTTTTATCCAAGTGTTGTACTTAGTCTCCTAAACTAAGTTGGCAAACAAGTTGGAGTTGAAAACTTCCTTTGAAAACCTTGCTTAAGCAACTTCCTAATTCTTCTCAAAACAGATTCGGTTCCCTCTCTCTCCTCTTGACCGTAATTTTCCAGAAATCTTCCCTTTATTCCCTTCCCAAAGTCGGCTAGAAGACCCTTATAAACCCTCTCAAGCAGCCGCCCACTATGCTCACAACAAAAACCAGAATTGGGCCACCGAAATTTCCAGATTTCTTCCTTCTTGAACCCCTCCCAAAGTCGGTTATTGTTCCCTATTAACCTCCCCTCACAGCCGCACACTTCACCCAAGAAGTTCGGCTCTCTCTCTACTCTCAAGTCACAACCAGTTCGGCTCCTTCCTTCGTGCCAAGAGTAAGACAGTTTCGGTTGTTGTGCCAAGTCAATGGCGTCTCAAGACAGCGTGAACCAAGTCTCTCAAGGTTCTTTCCCACGGGTTGCTCAAGAAACTCCCAAGGATTTTATTCCTAAACCAAGGAAACCCCGTATGGATGCAAGAACTTACAAGAAACTCTTTATTCGAAGAGAAGTGCAAGTCTTCAAAACTCTTGATGATCAAGAACCTCAAGAATCCCAAAAGGTAGTGCAAGTAATCAAAGTTCAAGGTGTTCAAGAATTTCAAGAAGAGGTTGGTCAAAACTTTTGAATTTTTTTTTTTCTTCTACTTGCTGTAATTTTCTTGTTTGGGTACAAGATGCAATAAGACAGATTTGGCAATAAGAAGTGCAATTTTCCTTCTTGGTTTTCTTGCTACCCGATGGCTCTTCTTGTTTCTTTTTCGGTTCTTTTTTTTTTTTTATACTTGGTAATAGACTACACCTGGCCGAAAGGGGTTCAAACCAGATTCTGATCAAGTCCTAATTTACTACAACCAACAGCCCCAAAACTCCAAGTTTTTTTATCAAGAACTTCCAAGAACTTCAAGATTAAGTTCAAGAAAGTCAAGAATCCTAAAACTCACGTAGATTTCCTTCAAGATTCACAAATCCAACAAGTTTGGTCCACAAATCAGTTTAGGAAACTAACTAAACAACTTAGATAAGCGACTAACACTTGGACAGATTTGGCAATCACAAAAACTCTAGCCGCACAAAACCCTAGCCGCGATTTTTTCTTTCTTCTTTTTTTTTTTGTGTTTTTTTTTTTCAGTTTCGGCTAGACCAATTGCTGGCAGAATTGTAATACGAGGATAAAATCTGGGCAGATTGGACTAGCAACAAAAACACACAACTGTCCAGAAATTTACGCGACCAAGAACAAGAAATTAGCGAACAGATCTTTTTTGACTCACAACGGACAGAAATTTCTATTTTGTTGGTTGTCTCCTTTTTTTTTTTTTTTTGATGAATGCGGACACCAATGGACAGAAAGGAAAGACTCACGGCAAGACACAAGACAAGACACGGACAGAATGTTCTTTTTTTTTTTGACAAGCGATGCAAACAGATTTTGTTTGTTTTTTTTTTGACTAGCAAAGCAGCAACGGACAGACTTGAAGACACAAACGAACGGGTATGGATACGAACTCAATCAATAAAACAACGACCAGAATTTCTAGATAACAAACGAAGGAAAACGGCACAACGAAGCAACAAAGCAAACGAACAGTTTTTTTTTTTCAAAACACAAGGCAGCGGAAATAATGAAACTAAGACACAACTATGGATATAACGGAAGATACCTCCACCAAAGCTCTGAAGCCAACTGATACGTTCCTCGATCCACGGTCGAGACACGTAGCACGTTTGCCCAAGGATCTAGCGGGGATGTCCAACGCTTGGATTGCGGAACCCTTACTCAAACGGACAACTCGATTTGATTGGAGGTGGTAGACGACACTCCAATGAAGGTGAATACTCCAGGGGAATAGGTCGGATGAACAATCAAGGACAGGACGCGAGATTGCTCAATAACCCTTGCCAAGCAAGTTGAAAGGCACGAATTCTTTATGAAAGAAAACGAATGCACTAATAATTTTAATTCATCAAAAACTAGTTTTTAACCTTACAAGGCTAGCCTATTTATAGGCTTAATGAAACAACTAAAAACCCTAAAGAAACCTAAAGGGGAGGTCGGCTACCTTGTCATCAAGGTGGGCCGGCCTCAAGCCTTCTACGGACAATTAGTCCAAACAAAATGGAAACAACGACTAAGGCCCTACTCGGCCGATTCGTAAGGAGGCCCACTGGAGTCTTCCTGGGCTTGGACCAAAGTGCAAGTTGCTTGATTGATCCTTTCCAAGCCTTCAATAACTCTATAGCCTCCATGTTGATCGTGGACAACTTGAACAAGGGCTTGGAGGGATTCCTTGAATAGCTTGGCCCGTGCACGTGTGACTGGGCCTAATGGGACTTGGACTGGGCCCTGGTTCATGCACGAAATGAGTTGGCCGAATAGGGCCTTAGGCCTTAGCAGTTATTTAGTAATTGATTAGTGTTTAAGTAAGAGCATGGGCCGGCCCATCTTGTCCCAAGACCATGGGCCGACTTTTCCCTTTCCTAGTCCCTTTAGGGTTTCAGTCACTTTAGCCTATAAATAGGCTTGCTTTGTAAGGTTTTAAGAGACGTTTTATCAATAGAGTTTTGCATATTTTCGATTCTTCTTGAGAGAGAGATTCGACCCCTTTACTTGCTTTGGCAAGGGTTTTGAGCAGTCTTGCGTCCTGTCCTAGATTGTTCTACCGACCTATTCCCCTGGAGTATTCACCTTCATCGGAGTGTCGTCTACCGTCTTGAATCAAATCGTGTCGTCCGTTTGGTTCTAGATCCCGCAATTCCAAGCGTTGGACATCCTCGCTAGATCCTTGGGCAAACGTGCTACGTGTCTCGAAACGTGTTGATCGAGGAACGTATCAGTTGGCTTCAGAGCTTTGGTGGAGGTATCTTCCGTTATATCCGTAGTCTTGTCCTAGTTTTCCTTATTTCTCCGCTGCCTTGTTTTATAGAAAAAAAAAAAAAACGTCACTGTTCATCCGACACTGTTCACCGCTACTGTTCACCCGCTACTGTTCATC
>NW_020862316.1:0-29729 GCF_003713205.1 Coffea eugenioides | reverse complement strand
TGGTAGCCTGGTATAGAGTCCGGCCGATTGACCCAAATATAAATGAGACCAATCGGTAGTCATGAAACTTATTGGTCGCCCACCTAGTAGGGGTTTAATCTCTAGGCTGAGTACTCAGTAGCCGGTCATTACATGTACTTGCTATGAACTGATCTGAAAGAATGATTTATGAGCTGATATGGAATGATTTATGAACTGATTTGAAATGAGGCTTATGAACTGATATGAGTTGATTTACGAATAGATATGAAGAGATTTGTGACTTGAGACGAAATGATTTATGACTTTACAATTTCTCATGTGCAACTATCAATAAGATGCTTTTAAATTGTTTGTCCTTATTTACTGCTGGTTGCTTTACAAATGACGTTACTTTCAAAATTACAGATGTGAATGATATGGAAACGATTTGAGTTATACTTATATTTGTATATGTATCTATAAAACCAAGAGTGCATGGTCCAACAGAGGGGTAAATATTACCTACTGAGCGATGTGTCGCTCAACCCACTTCTTACCATTTTTGCAGATTCTGAAGAGTATGAATTGGTCTACGTAGAAGACCCTGAGGATGACTTTTATTAGCATTAGACGAATAGAAGTAGGCAAGCTAGCTACTTCTAGTTGTTAGCCTTATTTACTTTTGTTTCCGCTGTTTCAATAAATGTACGAACGTCTTGAATATTCGTGGACTGTCCTTGATATGTAATATGTACCGCACTTTATTTAGTTAAATTATTTAGTACTGTTAAAGTAAATTAGTTAATGTAGCCTTGTATTCCTGAGTGGGACTCGGGAGTACGGCGGATGTCATGTGACGGGCACGTGCGGGCTCGGGGCGTGACATTTTTAGTGGTATCAGAGACTAGATTATATGGTCCGGAAGTATGTGAAATGGTTTTTGAGGTATTAGGGGTTTTGAGAATTGAAATGTGATGAAAAGAAAAAGAGGATTAAAAAAATAAGAGATTCATGTGATTTTTAATGTTATCAAAGTTTAGGTTATGCGATCTAGATGTATGTTGAATGATATTTGTAATATTAGTGATTTTAGAAAATGGGAATGAGGTTGGATAGAATATTGTGAAATAAGAGATGTTCATAATATTTAATGATAACAGAGTTTGAGGTACGGTTTACTCTTTAGATGAAGTATACCCTAGGAAATGATCAATTGTGACTAAATAAATAGGCTTGAAAATTTGCATGTATGAATAGTTGAAATGGTACAATTGGTGTTTATGATGTTCTTTTTTTGGATGTAATTTTGGTAGTACACTCTACGTTTAAGATGTCGGACGTGTAGGAAATATTTTGTGTATTTGAAGTATTGTCTATTGGAAATTAGGAGGAGATGGAAAAATAGATCAAAAGAAATAAGAGATTGCTGTGATTTTTTAGTGGTATCAGAGCTTAGGTTTTGTGATCCGAAAGTGTGAGAAATGATGTTTGGATATTAATGATTTTGGAAATGGAAAGGAGATGCCAAACAGATCAAGAGATTCCTATGATATTTTGTGGTATTATAGTTCAAGTGGTGATTGTTGGAGGTAGGTATAAAGATACTGAAGATAATTGTGATTTTGAGAATTGGAATGAAATGGATAAGGGATTAAAAGAAAATAAGTGACTCCATAAAAGTTAATGGTATTAGAATTTTAGGTTGCGAATTTACTGGAATGAACTCAGGTGTTGAGATGATGATTACTGTTAGTAAGTAAGTGGTGACTATATGTATATGTTAAGTTGAAAAGGTAACCAAGCCCACCTGCCAGATATGATTGACACTTACCAAATAATAATAATAATAATAAAAGGGTATTTAGGGTGTTCTTTTTGCAAGTTTTGATCTCTATAGTACATTTCAAGTTTATCATCTAGGATGTCAGATCTATGGATAATCTTATGTCTAGTTGAAGGCTAGTATAGAGGAAACTGAAAATATTGAGGAAATTAGAGTGCACAATGAAAGTATGAATGATCAACAATATGATGTCATCGAATGCAAGCAATACACGTTGGATCTTGGAATTTTGTTGACTTATTTGAGGTTTACGATAATTAGATCTAATGCTCAAGACATTTATTAAACTAGCTGATATTATTAGTTTTGGTATTATTACATCATGATCAAGTAATACATATTTTATAAATTTCTTACAATATATAATTTTACATACTTTTTCCCTAAAAATGAATAAACAGTGAAACAAAAATTTTAATTGCACAAATAGTTTTTAATCAAATTTTTTTTTTAAATATGTACCTTTACCTTATAGTTGCTTGGTAAATATAGTTTCTAAATATATATGTATATATCTATATGAAAAAAAAAGACTAACTGTATTGAATAATTATATCCTACAATCTTGTGCAAAATATATATATATATTTTTTTTTTATTATACCCACCCAATCTCAAAAGAGCTTTAGATAAAAGTATTCTACAAAAAAAAAATATTTTTTCCTTATTGTGTAGAAAAATCTAACAATAATTCTTGATAAATTCTCTTTGTACCCTAAATTCTAATGCTGTAAGAAGTATAGTTAGTTGACTTATGTATTTCAAACACTTTCAGTTTCTAAACTTGTATGAGTTCGAAATTCTATACATAGATAAATATTTTACCAAAGTTATGATAAAGTTATTATATTCAAATATGAGAATTTGACAATAATTTTTGCATAAAATTTTCTAAATTTTTGTATCATCAAGAAGTTTGTGAAATGATATTTGAGATATTAATAATTTCAAAAATTGAATTGAGCTAGGAAAAAAAAATGACCAAAGGAAATAAGATTCCCATGACAGTTTTAGGTTATAAGATCTGAAAATAGGAGTGATGCTATTTCAGGTATTATTGATCTCTTTGGAATTTGAAATGAGATAGATATGAAATTTGAGGGAAATAAGGGATTTCTATCACCAATTACAAATATAGTGGGCAGGAACCCATATATCGAGATAAGGATTATTTTGTGATAGTGGATAAGTAAGTTGTGACAAAATGTGTGACAAAAGAAGAAATGGTACTGTTAGAGCCTCTGGTATCTTTTCTATAGGTTGATCTTTATAGAGCATTATAAGTCGATATTTAGAATGCGGGATTTGTGAGAGATATTATGACCATCTGAGCTATATAAATATGAAGATGGAAGGTATTAAGAAAATAAGAGTGCGCAGCAGAAGTTTGATGGAATTAAATAAGGGAATCCAATTTTGACATTGCGGGAATAATTCCCAAGATGTATTGCAAGAACATTAGAAATTTTGTTAACTTGTTTCGATGTTTATGTTTTCTGGGTTTCGAGGGCGAAACCTTTAAAAAGGGGGAGAGTGTGATATCTAGTCTAAAATGAATTGTGAAAGTAGTGTCGGATGAGGACCCTAAATTCACATCTAGACTTGGGTCGACCCACCAAGAGATTATAGGGAGTGATACTTAAAGACTAAATACCGCCTTTCACCCCCAAATGAATGGATAGATTGTGAGGATCGTATCAACATTGGAGGACATTCTAAGAGCTTGTATTCTAAACTTCTCAGATAGTTGGGATAGGTTGGTGCAACTAGTGGAGTTTTTGTACAATAAAAGCTATCATAGCGGGATAGGTATGGCACCATTTGAAGCGTTGTACGGGCGAAAGTGTAGATCACCCTTATATTGGGATGAAATAGGTGAGAAACTGATCACTGGCCCTGATTTGGTGGAACGAACTTTGGAGAAAATTAAGATCATTCGAGGAAGAGTAAAGGTAGCTCAGGACCGAAATAAGAGTTGGGCGGATTTAAAGAGAAGACTTTTGAGTTCCAACCGGGAGAAAATGTATATTTGAAAGTGTCCCCTACCAAGGGAGTAATGAGATTTGGACGAAGTGGCAAGTTAAGTCCAAGGCATTAGGGACCTTATGAAATACTGGATAGAGTTGGACCTCTAGCGTACCGACTAGCTCTCCCACCTGCTTTGTCAAGGATACATAACGTGTTCCATGTCTCCCAACTAAGGAGGTATGTGTCAGAACCGAGTCATATTTTGGAGGACCAACCCGTCGAGGTGAAGGAGAACTTATCAGTGGAGGAAGTTCCTTTAAGAATAGTAGATCAAAAGAATCAGGTCCTAAGGAGAAGGACCATACCCTATGTCAAGGTACAATGGACGAACCATACACCACGAGAGGCAATGTGGGAGTTAGAAGAGGACATGCGGAATAGGTACCTATATCTTTTTGATCAAGGTACGGAAGTTTCGAGGACGAAACTTTTTGTAAGGGGGGTAGAATGTAAAACCCACGATTTTTGGCCCATTTTTGTTATGGCGATTATTTGTAATTTTTTTTCAATTAATTAAAAGATAAAATTTGCTAGGTTAAAAGAAAAAAAAAATAAATAAAGTAACTGTAGGATGGGCTATGGGCTCGATATAAGTAAAACTCTGACTCAAGTCACCTATCAGTAAGTATTGCTAGGGTTAGAATTACTAAAACCCTAGACAGAAAAAATAACCCTAGTCTTACCTCTCTTTCGTCTACCTCCCTAGAGCAAGAGCCGTCAGAAGGAGGGAAGGAGAAGCAGGCGACACTGTCAATCGATCCGACGACTAGGCACCTAAACCTGTAAGTTTCGAGATCACGTAAGAAAACTTCTTTTTGGTTGTAAACGCTTTAGTAGTGGTATTAATTAGGAAATCTTATGGACATGTATTATTGCTATATAGGTTTAGATATATATGTTTCAATAAGATTCACATCTGGATTAATAGAAATAGGGGGGGTTGATTTTAATCCTGATTTATGGGGTGTTTGAATCTGTTTAAAAGAAGGGAAAAAAAAAAAAGGAAAGGGAAGAGCAGCGGCGGCTGCCGCTGCTCTGTTTCGGCCAGGGCGATGCAGAAGCAACGCCACAAGAAGAATTCCAAAGGTTGTCGGCCAACCCAAGGCTAAGAAAAAAAAAAAAAACATTAGATGTTGTCGCCAGCACTTGCTGGCGACAATGGAGCAATTTGGGTCGCCAGGCTCTCTGGCGACCATGGTTGGCCATTGGCCAACCAAGGGCCCCACTAGAAAAAAAAATATAAATATTAATAATAAAATAAAATAAAATGAAAAATAATGATAACAATAAACAAAAATAAATAAGTAAAGAGAGAGCAATTTAAACTTGGACCAAACTATAGTATAAAGATTTAGTAAATATTTAACAAATAGATTTTGAATATAACTAACCCATTTTTATAGTATATTGTGGATATTAAAATTTAGGACCCAATCTAATATAATTGTTGGAAGTGAGGGTTAGTCATTTGAAATATTACCTTATTAATTAAGTCTAAGGTACTTAAATAGAAATTTAAAACATTTTAACCAAGCCTTATTAGATTAAGTTGTACAAGATAAGATAAGCTTTAGATTGTTGAACGAAGTGCTTAAAATGATAATAATAATAGTAATAATAATATGGAGGAAACAAATAAAGATTGTTAACGAAGGTATGAATATAAATACAAGTGCAATAACTTAAGACAATAATTATAATGATAAGTCAATATATATATAGGTACATATATACATAAATAATAGTAACACCTACACACGCACAAAGGTGAAAATAAAGTGAAAGGTAATAGTAACTAATTAATAAATATATATATATATAAGTGGTAATAAAGCAAAGTAGCGACGTCAAGGACGATAATAATAATAAGTAATTATGATTTATAAATATGTATAGTAAGATAACGGTCAAGATAATAAATATGATTATGAATAATTATTTTATATTGAATTGGGAAACTTTACGAAAGGAGAACTTTCCAAATTAAGAAACTTTCCAAAAATAGAGGCTTTCCAAATTAGGAAACCTTCCAAAAATGGGAATCACCCCAGTTTTGAGGGAGGTGCTATTAGGATCCATTTAATGGTCTAGGAGGTGAATCTTATGCTTGCTTAGAGGTTGTATATTTATGCATCTATAGGAAGTAACAACTAATTAGGGAACTCATGCATTTGATAGGTACGAAACAAGAACCTAAGGTAGTTCCACTCGAGCAGCCAAACAGAGGTAGGTGGTACTTACCCTTCTGAGATTTCAAATGTGCAGAATGAGATCCTTGTTTTCAATACTATTTTGTTGTGTTGACTCGAAAGGTGTTTGATTAAATGCTTTACTTGGATATTTATGAAAGCTATATTTTACCATACAAAAATGGACCGTGTGACTTATTTGAAAAGTTTTGATATGCTCTTATATACAAAATGAGCCGAATCTTTTATGAAAGTAAAGATTTATGTATATGATATATGAAATGAATTTTGACAAGTAAAGCTCAGAGCAGTCATGAAATAGACGGTAGGGGCTATAGTCCTGTATAATCGCCATGGTAGCCTGGTATAGAGTCCGGCCGATTGGTAAGGTCATGGTAGCCTGGTATAGAGTCCGGCCGATTGACAAGGTCATGGTAGCCTGGTATAGAGTCCGGCCGATTGACCCAAATATGAATGAGACCAATCGGTAGTCATGGAACTTATTGGTCGCCCACCTAGAAGGGGTTTAATCTCTAGGCTGAGTACTCAGTAGCCGGTCATTACATGTACTTGTTATGAGCTGATATGAAAGAATGATTTATAAGCTGATATGGAATGAAGTTATGAACTGATTTGAAATGAGGATTATGAACTGATATGAATTGATTATGAACGGATATGACGGGATTTGTGATTTGACGAGATGATTTATGACTTTACGATTTCTCATGTACAACTATCCATAAGATGCTTTCAAGTTGCTTGCCATCCTTTACTACTGTTTGCTTTACAAATGACGTTATTTTCAAAATTTCGGATGTGATTGATATGCAAACGATTTGAGTTATACTTATATTTGTATATGTATCTATAAAATCAAGAGTGCATGGTCCAACAGAGGGGTAAATATTACCTACTGAGCGATGTGTCGCTCAACCCACTCCTACCATTTTTGCAGATTTCGAGGAGTATGAATTGGTTTACGTAGAAGACCCTGAGGATGACTTTTTTTTTAGCATTAGATGAATGGAAGTTGGCAGGCTAGCTACCTCTAGTTGCTAGTCTTATTTACTTTTGTTTCCGCTGTTTCAATAAATGTACGAACATCTTGAGTATTCGTAGACTTCCTTTTATATGTAATTCGAACCGCATTTTATTTGTTCAAATTATTTAGTACTGTCAAGTTAAATTAGTTAGTGTAGCCTTGTATTCCTGAGTGGGACTTGGGAGTACGGCGAATGTCATGTG
Organism: Coffea eugenioides; assembly: GCF_003713205.1. NCBI lineage: Eukaryota > Viridiplantae > Streptophyta > Magnoliopsida > Gentianales > Rubiaceae > Coffea > Coffea eugenioides. The sequence goes on along the minus strand of NW_020862316.1, from coordinate 22,460 downwards.
ATGGGCACGTGCGGGCTCGGGGCGTGACAATATATGGTTTGATTATTTTAGAACTTACTTTATTATGCATATTGATACTACACTTGAATTTGATGCGTTAAAATGACTAGGGCAATTACGATTAACACCTTTTGACTTTCTAAAGACCTACCTTGATTATGTTTTCCCTTAATTAACCATGTTTCATCCTTGACCTTTTTTTTTCAATAGCTACAAAAGTTACCGGAACCTTTTTGTGTAGACTTTTCTATTTGAACCTTGAGTCGAAAGAACGTTCTAATTTCATTGCATGAGGAATTCAAACTACTACTACAAGGTGATGATTGAAGTTGGCAAGTGTATATGTTTTAATATTGTTCGAAAAAATTTTGAAGGAAAAAAAGAAGAAAAAAAGGAAAAAGTGAAAAAAAAAGGCAAAAATATGTTGTGATGTGTTCTTTTAAATGTTTGTTGTGTTGTGGTAGTCAGGAAAAGGCCTCAGACTTGTTTGCACTTGCCGGGTTGATGAAGTTGCTAATACACCTTGGAACCATAGATGCCTATAAAAGTAGTAACAATTTCATGCAATGTTTTTTTTTTTTTTTTTGCATTCCTTTGATATATTGACACCTAAAATTTTCCTTTTTATCCTACCTTTACCCAAGAGCCATTACAACCTGCATTGAAGACCCTTTGATTTATGCACTAAATCTATATTTAGTGATGGAGATATGATATATTAGTAAACTTATGGTAATGTCATTTGATGGTATTAATTTGAGTGTTAAATGTCCATTAAATATTTGAGTGCTGAGTGTATACACTATGATTCATGTGAGGGTTGTTATGTCTTGTGCATCCTGATTTTGATGGGATTGTTGAGAAAATTTGATATTTGTACTAGTATATTGTGCTATGAAGTGTTTGTCATCTTGATTATGACTTTTGGGATTTGGTGTGGGGGGATTTGTTAGATGGTTATGCACTTAATTTATGAATACTTGTTCCATTATTTTGCTAAAATATAGCGTTAATTACTAGATTTTACTTATATTTCGTTTTTGGTGTTCTTTCTCGGAATTTGTGGTGAAAAAATAGAAAAAAATGCATTAGATAAGAAATTTTTAGAAGATTTTGTTCTACAAGACGCAACCACGTCCTATTCTACTGCGAAGTCTGCAGGACACAAAATGAATTTCTTGTTTGATTAGGAAGCCAGTTACGCCTCTTGGTTGTCCATATTAGTCATGGAATTGGAGATCCTAATCGGATATGATGTGATATAATTAATTTTGGACACTAATTAATATATTTTGTTGGTTAGTTTATTTTAAGCAGAGTCTAGAAAGGAAAAGTGATCTTTTCCTTATTAATATTGGAAAAATGTAGGAACAAGGGGGACTCTTCTGCTTCGTCTTTTTGTTCGAAAATTCCTTTTCTTCTCCTTCTCTTAAAATAAACCCTAGTATTTCTTGTGGTCTTGATTCCACTGTGAGTAGTGAATGAACTCTCTTTCTAATCAGCGGATAATCGAAATTTTGGTTCAACAATACTGTAATATCTAATTTTGTTTTATTGTTTCATTTATTTATAATTATTTATATATTCTCTTTTCATTATTGAGATGATTGTTTTGATTGAATTGAATAAAGGGCCCTTATTTGGTTTGACAAAATAACCTACTACTATCTAAAATATCAAATCCATAATTGTTTGATGGTTTTAGTGTTTGTGGCGAATGATATAATTGTAGTAGAAACTCTTGAATTTATATCATGGGAATATACAATCTAATTTAAATGAACTGAACTTGTGTTTGTTAGTTACAATTGGTAGCTTTTCTTATTATTAATGTTGTCAATAGGTTAAATCCTAAGAGTTTATTTAGAGTTGTTTTATTGGCAAGAGAATTAGTCACAAAGATTGTTGTGATTATCGAATTAGTAAGGAGAGCGCGGGTTGCTAGAGTTTGTTAACAATCATAACTAATTTATTTATAAATAAATGATTTTATTTTTGCATTAATGATCAGTTCAATAAACTAAAGTGGAGATTAAACCTTTGACTAGTGATTTATCTTTTATTAATTTAGTTTTATTTAATTTTTTATTTTTGTCTTTATTTAATTGATTAGTTGGATTAATTTCCTACCAATCCCCCATTTTATTTATTGTTTCTCTAAGAAAATAAATCATCTAGTTCTTGTGGATATGATCCTGCTCACCATTATATTCAAATTATATTTTTACAGTAGGAATTTTGTTTTTGATAGTTTGACACCCAACAAAACATATTGTTGTTCTTGGGATCTTACAATGGAGTTTGTAATTGAATTTATGGGTGAAGTTTTGAAAGTCATCAAAAGCTAATTTCAATCTTCAATACAATGTCATGAGTTGCAAATTACAATTAATGATAATTAATTAGGTCACAAGTTCATCTGATGATATTTTCTTGAGAATAAAATGAGAAACTAGGATGGGAAGGGGAAAAGCGGAAGAATTGAAAAGTCCAAAAATAGTATCTTGAGGAAGGAGTTTGAATATCTTTTGATCATTTGAGGAGAAAATTGGTCTCTATGCAATTCATCTATTTTAGTTTCAATCAGTGAGATGCAGTTTTTTGTGGGAAAGAATAAGAAGTGAAGAAAGAAGAAAGAGATAGAGAATTAGTGTATAATACCTTAATCACTAAGAAACAAGGTATAACCCCTTCATCAGTGCCTTTGGTACTTTAAAAAACTCAATTAGACACTACAAGAAAATTGGTCATCAGTGACAACTTTTCTCTGTGACGAAAAAAAGTTGTCACAAAAGGGGTTCCTTTATTGACAACTTTCTAACTCGTCACAAACCTCTAATGGGAGCCAACTCATTTGTGACGACTTAGAAAAGTCGCCACTAGTAAATTCCCGCCAAGATTTAGCAAGAGCGCGGGAGTGTTTAGAACACACAATAGTGACGACATTAAGAACATCATCACTATTGCTTGGCCTATTTACGGACGACTTTTTGTTGTCGTCACTGATCACTAAAAAAAAAGTTATTAGTGACAACATTTTGTAGTGATGACAATAAGTCGTCACAAAAGGAGCTTCTTTAGTCGCGATACCTAAAGTTGTCACAATTGCATCAAAGCAACTAAATTTTTAGTGACGACCCATTATTTTTGTCACAAACTACACTGCAAGAAATATGGTCATTAGTGACAACATTTTCTAGTGACAACAAAAGTTGTCACAAAACGTGGTTGTTTAGTGACGAGAAGGAAAGTTGTCATAATTGCACACAGCAACTAAGTCTTCAGTGACGACCTTGAAAAACGTTGTCACTAAAATGATCTATATAGTGACAACTTCTATCGTCACTGTCACTCTACCGATTGAGATGTAGTGACAAGAATTAATCGTCACTGTTTAAAGTACTTATTTCTAAGTCACTTTCATTAATTCTACTGTGCCACCCTAACTTTTGCGATTTAGCCCTAAATGTTGTAAAAAATTCCATTAATTCCATTATGATACCTTAACTTTTACAATTTAGCCCCATATGTAGTACACCGATTTCTTTAATTCTATTATTACTCCCTAACTTTTGTAATTTAGCCCCATATGTAATTCACCAATTTCATTAATTCTACTATGGCACTCTAACTTTTGCAATTTAACCCCCATATGTAATACACCAATTTTATTATTTCTATTATGGCACCCTAGCTTTTACAATTTAGCCCCTATTTTTTTATTAGGAAATTGCGAATGGTATCTTGATAAACTATGCATAAATATTTTATAATTTTCTCAAACTTAAGTAATAATTTGTTATAAACTCTAAAGATATATCTTTCATTACAATAGTTATAAGGCAGGCAGGTCTTTTTATCAATGGAATAAGAAATTTATGCCAGATTTATCTTTTGTACTACATGCCAAGTAGTATTAGCAAAGGAATAACAAAGTACTACAAAGTAATTAACAAAATAGCCTTCAGGGAGTGTAGTTTATGGGCAAATGAGCATTATCTATTCAAAGTACCAACTTTTTATGGGCATTTTACTCTCAAACATATAATTTATGATAAATTTATAAATGTTTGTAAGTAAAATTCAAAAAGTGTTACACTGATTTCTTACAAAATGAAAACTGGCAGGTTATCTTTTCAACATAAATTAAATTTTTTTTAAAAAAGAAATGACCCATAAAGTACCAACTCTTTGTGGGTTTCCTCCATTACATGAACAAATATTCTGCTCTTTATGGGCATTTCACTCTGAATCATTTAATTTATGTTAAATACATAAATGTTTGTAAGTAAAATTCAAAAAGTGTTGCACTAATATTTTTATGAAAGGGAAACTGGTAGGTTTTGTATTTAACATAAATTAAATATGTGAAAGCAAAAAAGAAAAGAAATTACCCATAAATCTATGTCTTGCAAATCTATACTAGTAAAATAGTTTCAAACAAAATTAAACATTAAAATAAACTGTAATTTATACACATTAAAATATCTGTAATTTATACACATTTTGCAACTACTACTTTGTGTTTTCTCTGTAATGAATTTTTTAACTATTGAAAACTTAAGTTTTGTCTTGCAAATCTATACTAGTACAATAGTTTTAAACAAAATTAAATATTAAAATAAATGTTTGAAAAAGAACAAAAGCACATTTATCACTTGCAGTAATGTAACAAAATTTTCTCAACCATTATCAATATTTTCACAAAAGTATTAAAAACTACCAATTGACAATATTAAAAACTAGCAATTTAATTAGTGACGACTTTTCTTGTCATTATAATCTTAAATAAATTAGTGATAACATTATGTCATCACTAAATTTTCTTTGATTTTGACTTAACAATAATGACTTATTAATAGCATTTGATTATTTTTAATGAAAGTCTGTTATAACCATAGAATTTGACTTTCGTTATTTTCAATTAATGATGTACTTTAGTGCTGCAATTATAAAAAATTGCAGGGCTAAAATATTTGCAAATTATAAAAGTATATTTTCACTTATATGTAATTAACAAATTTTGCCACCTATATTGATGAAAATTTGTGTTTTTGTACTAAAAAATAAAGAATAATACTATAGCAATAAAATCTATGCTTCAAACCAAATTAAAAATAAAAAAAAAGCATGATGATTGGTCTCAAATGTTGGGAAAATGATTATTTTTATTGAAACTATGTTATAACCATATAATTTGAGTTTAATTATTTTCAATTACATGATGTTCTTTAGTGCTGCAATTATAAGAAATTAGTATAAAATATTAGCAAATTATAAAAGTACATTTTCAATTATATGAAATTAACAAATTTTGCCACCTATGTTGATGAAAATTTTTATTTTTTGCTAAAAAATAAAGAATAATACTATAGCATTAAAATCTATGGTTCAAACCATATTACAAATCCAGAAAAAAACATGATTTTTGGTATCAAATGGAGGGAAAATGAGTGAAGTCAAAATTTTGATCAAATCATAGTGAAAGTGCCGCGCAACAAAAACAATATCCAAAGCAAAGCAAAAACCAAAGCAGCGGAACACATTCTGAAAACAAAAGCAACGGAACACTTGGTCTGAGTTAAAACAACGGAACACTTGAGCAACACAAACTTTCACCGAGCTGAAACAAACAAGTTTCTGCACTGAGCACAAAAGAGAGCTTCCGCACGGCACCTGATACTTTCACCCACACAACAAATCCGTTCTCTGGCTTCTCACTAGCATCACCATGGCTGTCCAGCATTAAAGGGCAAGGTTTTCATTGGAAAGGTTCGTTTTTCTCTCTCCTATACATTTTCCCCAATTTTTCCAAATCCCTAATATTCTACAATATTTTTTGCAAATTTCTGCCCAAAATCTTTTAGCAGCTCTTGATTATTAGATGCTATCATAGCTATGTTGTACTCGGAACTCCCCCCGCTCGACTCGATTCATCTAACCTGTGGCTGATTTGTTTCAAGTTCATTTCTGCAAGCGTGATTGGTCGTTGAGTTGGATGTCCGTTATTTCGAAGAGGAGTCCGCTTGATTGGTGCATCGATCAGGTTTGAGAAGCTGTCTATTCGAGTCTTAAACGTCTGTCAAATTGTTAGCCATGCTACTACATTTTCTTCTCTCCTTTTTTTTTTCCAATCTTTTGCCCCCTGCTATTTATGTCGGTGATTTTGTGTGTCATGCGTAGTCTCCTGAAGTTTGAAGGATGTGGTTAATTTATTTGTTTCTTTAAAGTGTTTCGGTTAATTTGAGTAATTTCTTTTGCTTGCTGTCACATCCCTTGTTTCTTGGTCATCGGAGCTCTATGACTTGTACCAATTGATGCATCAGAAGCTTGAGTTCCTATCCTTTATTTAGCGTCTGAAGCTTTTTACTCCGTAGTCGGCACTTTATTCGTCAGAAAGACAAGTTTCTTAGGTGTAGCGTAGAAGGTTGGTTTGTTTTTAGGAGGATGGAGATGCCATAATGTGCAGTTAGTGGAAGGAAAAGTTAGCTAAAGTTCATACAGAATAAAGAGAGGGAAAAAAAATAAGCAAAGCAGGTGGCACCTATTGGTCGGATTTTTATTTACACCGACAATCTCCTCTGATTCCGTCTTTAATGAAATTGGCTTGCATGTATTTTGCCCATAACTTAATAAGACTAATTTGTAAATGTATTTCAACACTTTACCCTCTTTAATTGTGTATTTTTGGTATTGCCTTTCCATGTATTCTGACTTGCATTATTGGAGGGTTTTGGAATTCATTATGGTGAGTTAAAACAACACCAAGTGACTACTACTGTTATTTAAGATATATTCAAGGAGCTGAATTTGTAATGAGACAACAAGACAGACAATTTGGAAATCGATGTGCCCAATAGAAGTGAAGAAAACTCAAATAAAGCTGCAAAATCTTTTGAATGTCCTCATTCCCTGAAATTCTATGGCTTAACAGCTGTTAAGCATAACCTTGAATAAGGTTCTGAGTTGCTCAATACTTAAGAGGATTATTCCACAGTAGTTTTTGAAGGAAAAAGTTATTCTTTTGTCTGGTGAATTGGGTCTAACCAAATTGTTCTAATTTACGAAGGGAAGAAGATGTTGTGGGGGCATCTTTTATGCATTTAAGGTTGATAGACATTAATTTAAGAAGACTTTAGCTAAAGATGCAATGAAAGTTCATTTTGGATAGCTATAGTGAATGACAATCAGTTTGGCTTGTAGCATGAATATATGGACTATGAAAGAAGAATTAGGTATTGGAGTTACAATTATTCATCTTGTCGGTCTCCAAAACATTAATTTAGGTTCAGAAGCCAAGTGATAATAGTCTATTCTTCCTACTTTCCCCTGCCTTTTGGTTTTCTTGTTATATCTGAGTTGCATGTTTATAATTGTTTTTTGCAACTTCGTATTGGTTCTCTGGAATCAGAAACCAAGAGATCAAAGATTAAAATGTTTCCTCTTTGGTAGGAGATTGTTATTTTCTGATTGAACTCTTGTAGCACTGGATCCAGACCTATTGACCTCAAATTTTATCACAAGATATAAGGAATACTGAATTGATTTATATGCTTAATCTTTTAAAGTTTTCTCAAATGTGAACTTGTTTGGCTTATGCTTGTCACTAGATTTCTCAGCCTAAGTCTGCAGTTCCTGATTTGGATATATAGATGCATATTTCACATGTAGCAGAGCATTTTGACCTTGAAAGCTGCAAATTAGGAAAACGAGTAAAAGGCATAGGTACATCGATAGCATAGCATGGGACAGGGTCCTAAAGGAAGTTGGCTACAGTTGTTATGATCATTAAAGCCTTCCATTTTCTAAAGGACAGAGCTATAAATTTACCACAGACCTGCATAGACAATATCTCAGTCTCTCTTTCTCTTTCAGTGTCTATATTTTTTATTATGAACATTTATATTTAAAGTGGCCATCCATAGTTTTCTTGATTGAAAAATAGGTTTATAAATTTGGCATACTGAATTTGGCCTCTTCAAATTGTATTTTAATTTGTTTTAGAGTTTTTGCTTGAAAATCAGAAAAGGCATCAGGGGTTATGGTTGAGTTTGGGCTTTTCTTAGCTACTAGTGAATTTTCAACATGTCGTGTCAAATCAAATTTCAGCTCTCTTTGGTTTCCTGATCATAGAAGCTATTCTTCAACTGAACCATTGTGTTCTCTCATTATGAACCTTTTTATTGTTTGGGCCTAATGAAGATGGGATGAGAAACTGACAGAGTGGTGATACCTTGAATTTAAGCTAGAGATCTCAAGTCCAAAGCCTCTCATTTCAAGGAACTGCAGTACATAATTAGAGCCGCTGACCCATTATAATTAGCAGAATTATTAATGAGTACACCTTTTAAATTGATGAATTTGCCTATTGATGTGAAATGCCAATATGACTAGGTGCTACAAAAGGTAGCAAGATGTGGAAGTCCATTTAATGAAACCATTCTCAGTAATGACTTCTGAAAAAATAACAAGAATTTTTTGGTTAATTCTAGAATGTTTTAGTTCTTACATGACCAACAAAGGTGAATCTTGGTGTTTTTTTAGCAATACATTACATACAACATTTCCAGAATGTATGATGCTTTTTTTTTGGTCAAAAGTCAACTTCATATATGTAACACAGTATCATTCAATGTCTGATGCTGGATATTGGAAAGATATGTATCAAACATTTCAAACTGGAGGAGCTACTTGTTCATCTTATTATGCCAAAAAAAAAAAATCTCCAGATATACTTTTCTGGTTGTATCTCAAGGTTCAGGGTGGGAAAAATGGCATTTAAAATAGAAAACAGAAGAAAGAAAACATAACTCTAGTAAGTTGACTGTGTGAGTTATTTTACATCTGAACATGTGAATAAATTTCTGCTGCGAATCAGTTTCCTAGCCTTAAATGAACCGACACATGAGATAGATGAAAATATCTTCTAGAAATTATTATTGCTTCAATCAAACTCACATACTTTAATCTCTCGCTTTCTCTCTCTCTCTCTAGAATTAAATCTGAAGACTTAATTCCTACCACTAATTATACAAGACATTAGTGGCTTACCATATAATTGGGGATATTCTTGATAAACAGGTAATTGTGGTCACTGTGGACTGTTTTTTGGTAATAGCTGGTAATAGCATTTTTTGGGGCTGATGTTATGCATCATTGTGGACTGTTTTTTGTTATGGTTGTGTAGTTTATGGTTATGGTTATGGCTGATGTGTAGTTTTTGGTAACTTGTGGTCATTGTGGACTGTTTTTTGGTAATAGCTGGTAATAACATTTTTTGGGGCTGATGTTATCCATCATTGTGGACTATTTTTTGTTATGGTTGTGTAGTTTATGGTTATGGTTATGGGACTGATGGTTGTGTAATAACATTTTTTGGGGCTGATGTTATGCATCATTGTTATCTGAACTTATTCTTTGGGAAATATCTAGGTATCATGTATATAGTGCTGTTAGTTTATCAATAGAGAGGTAAAAATCTGATTGTTCATCTGCAATAGTATATTATTTCCAAGTACAAGCGACAGACCATGCATGGATAGCAATCTTCTTTTTGCCTATGTAGTGACTTGAAAGAAATGAATATAATGCAAAGGGGGCGTTTGTGAACTTTGATTGGTTTCACCTGTTTAGATGGTCTTCACTTTCACATTGTGAGGCAAATAGCTCATTCTCTTTGCACAGTTTAATCCTACAGAGGCATCGTTTCCTTCATGATTTATGAAGCATAAACTCCTAAAATCAAAGAGGGCTAGTACCTCCTGTATTCACACCTCGTACAATAAGTTGCTTTCTGTGTTTTAATATATAAACAACCAAAAGCATAAAGATTAAACAATAATTACTGTGGGAGTCCAATTTAATTGTTCAATAAGTTGAGCTATTTAAAGAAGAAGAAAGAAAATAAAAAAAAACTGTTTTAGAGAGCTCTTTAGTTGAGCTTATGCAGTGTTGTATTTGTATAGATTGGACTGTGATTTCTAACTTCTTGCTGGTGTTGTAATATGTGGGCCCAAATTATATGAGGTTCTTAATGAATTGTAATTTTTGTCTTAATAATCTAAGTCTCATTACTTGTTCTTTATTATTGTACTCCTTCCCTTACCTACTTCTTTTACTCTTTTATGACAGATAAATGCTATTCATACTAGCTTTTGGAAGATATCTATGGTTATGGTTGAAGAATGTTGAAGACAAAATTGCCTTTTGCTCATGGAGTGGTTCATTTAGATGTTCTTCAATTTCTTAAATTGTGATTGCTTTTGTAAATGTACCTTATGTACAAGTGATATTTTGGACAAATGTTATTTTTGTAGGCATTAGTTGGGTAATGTACACTTGAATTTGGCATTTGAGAATGCTATATTATTACCATGTAATCTAATGCAAATACTTTTGGTTATCAATCGTTCATGTTTATTTGTATGGTTTGTTTAAAATCAATGATTTAGCAATGATTACAGGCCAAATTATGACTATTAAGCTATTGAGAAATTATCTAATGACAAAAAAAAGTTGTCACAAAATAGAAAATAAAAACTCCTTGTCACAACAGAGACTATCATTAAATCTAAGATAAATTTGTGACGACAATTGTTGTCAGTAAAATAGTTATATACAATGGCTTTCGGTGCTTTTTAGTGACGACCTTAAGTAGAGCATTTTTGACAAAAGGTCAATTCGTCAATAAAACACTTCCGGATTGTTGTCACTAATGACAACTATTTAGTGACGACATTTCAGGTCGTCACTAAATAGTTGTCATTAGTGACGACAATCTGGAAGTGTTTTATTGACGACTTGATCTTTTGTCAAAAATGCTCTACTTAAAGTCGTCACTAATGAGAACTATTTAGTGACGACATTTTAGGTCGTCACTGTTTACTTTTACCGACGGGGATTTAGTGACGACTTTGTGACGATCAAAAAGTCATCAATAAAAGGTATTTGTGACGATATTTGTATGTTCTGTGATGATTTTGTGTTGTCACTGATGAACAATTTTCTTGTAGTGAGAGTTTGCCTAACAAGTATTAGTAGGGCATAATCAAGTAGGGTTAGAGTGACAATTTTGAAAATTGAAATTAAAACTGTAAAATGGATAAATTAGAAATTTTCCAACAATGTGAGCTATACATCATAATTACTATGATTTTTTTTACAGGGGTGCATTATACATTTTTGTTTTTTCTTTATTTCTTTAGATAAATTTTGTACATGGGGAGGGATGCCACCTGTATATTTTGGATTTTATACATAATGGATATTAAAGTTGGATTCATGTTGTCTCTCTCTCTCTCTCTCTCTAACGGTGTTATTGAGTTTGTTTGGATAGGAGTTTATTTATATGATTTATTTGAGATAATTACTGTAACACTTTTTATGATACGATGTATGTGAGATAAAAAGATGATTGAAAAGATAAAAAGGTGATTGAAATTTGTGAAGTAAATTATTTTATTTGAAATTATCTCAATCCAAACAAACCCATTGTCTCTTGCAATCATCGTTTTGAAGGTCTGGCATGCAGGCTATTATTGTAGAGAAACTGGACAAAAATGGGATGCATATAGCCTTTGGGAGGCTAACCTGTATAGATATATATATATATATATATATATATATACATGGGAGGGAAAGCCTGAAGTGGAGATGCACCGAAACTCACAAATGAGTGACTTATATGATGCCACATCTAAGTTTTAGAAACAAAATTGTGGTCATAAATTTATTATAAACAATAGTAAATTTAGTATAAAACAAGTTTCATAATTTATGTGAGTTACTCTTTATATAATTAATATTACTAAATTTTTAGCTAAACTAACCGCTTTTTTCTCCAAAATTTACCATTTTTTGTATAAAACTTAGTCTTTTTTCCAAGCAAAACTTATGATTTCATTAATAAATCTCTCCACATTTTCAGTAAAGACTTACTAAAACGTCCAAGTCATAATCATGTTAATCGCCATATTTCATAAGCAACTAATTCAAGAAAGATTTGGCAATTGGCAACTTGTCTCCTATCATCTGTTAGGAAATTGGCTTAATTTCTTTTAAACAAGATTCCTGTTTTGTATGGAAGTAACTAGTTTCGTAATTGGTTTAGTTACTTGAAGTAATAGTCAAGGAATTTCCTATTTTGTTTAGAATTAGAAATTATTTCTTATTCTATGTAAGTCTAGGAATTAGAATTAGTTTCATGTCGTTATTTGGGTTTTGGCCAAGTAATGTTTCCTATAAATAGGTGGGTTGGCATACTACAAAGAGATACACAAGGGCAACATATAACCTTATACATGAGTGGTGAGAGAGAGTTCTTGGGAGATGAAAGAAGGTATACAAAGGTTGGGTTTGAATTCAAATTGTATTTTTGTATATGGTTTTCCTCTCATAATGAAGAACGGGTTTCTCTCCATGAACGTAACCTTAATGATGGAGCCGAACCACGTTAAATATTGTGTGTCATTTAACTTTCATGCATGTGGCTTGTTTGTTTATTAAATTGTTGTGTGCTTGATATCTCAATATTGTGTGTTCCGCGTTTGGATCCTAACAAATGGTATAAGAGCTTGGTTGAGAGACTAAATTGCTCTCAAGCACTTGGATCCCAACAAATTGAATGGTTGGATCAAAAGTTTGGTTGTTCAAGGTTAGATTCTGGTTAACTATTGAGATCAAGTGGGTTGTATCCTTATTTCAATGGTTTGGCAAGAGTAATATCACTAAATTGTTTAACTGGTAGCAGTCATCAATTGAACAATTTAACTGGTAGCAGTCATCGTTGCATGGTTTCCTCTCTAGTTTCATATTCGCCAAGTACCTGACATACTATGAGTTGAGAGTCACTGTTAACTTAAATATGTCAAGCACCGAGCCTCCGGGCTAACTGCAAACCCGTGATCAAGGATTCATACTCGACTTCATTATTAGATGCAGGAAAGTTAAATCAGGAGGCGTACGAACAAACTTCTCTGTGGAGATTTTCAAGGAGCAACCCTGCCCCACTACCATCACTGTTGGAAGACCCGTCCATATATAATGACCATCGTAGCAGCTCGAATGAATCTGAAGTGGAGTCTTGACTCGCCGAAAATATGAGGTCGGCCAAAAAATCTGCCAAAACTTGAGCTTTGATAGCCGTCCGAGACTCATAAGAGAGATTGTATTCTCCAAGTTCGACATCCCATTTAGTAAAACACCCTAAAACCTCAGGACGTAATAGGATCTGCCGAATTGGCTGATCTATTCTTACAGATATGGGATGAACTAAAAAGTATGGTTTCAATTGCGGGGCCGCATGAACTAGGTCTAACACGAGTTTCTCCACTTGGGCATACCGGGTCTCTAATCCGTGTAGGACTCTACTGACATAGTAAATAGGTATTTGTGTACCTTCGTCTTGTATCAATACAGCACTTACCAATTCGTCTATTGCGGATAGGTAAAGGTACAATTTTTCTCCGACCCGTGGTGAAACGATGTAAGAAGATGGTGCAAGTATTCCTTCATTTGGTTAAAAGCTTGCTAACATTCTTCAGTCTAAGAGAACTGATCTGCCTTTTTCAATATTTTAAAAAAAGGTAACGCCCTCCTGGCGGACTGAGACAAGAATCGGTTCAAAGTAGTCAGGCGGCCAGTTAATCTTTGAACTTCTCGGGAATTTCAAGAAGGTGACATATCCTGAATTGCCTTCACTTTATTTGAGTTAGCCTCTATGTCTCACGAGATACAAGGTATTCGAGAAATTTTTCCAAGGTAACCCCAAAGACATATTTCTTGGGATTTAACATCATCCTTGTATCTCTGAGGACCCCTAGGACTTCTCTCATATTAGAAAGGAAAACTGAAGCGGTTTCGCTTTTGAGGAGGATGTTGATCTTAGTCCCTAACTTTTGATGTTTACAAAACAAATGCATGATACTAATATCTCTTCAAGATTTTCTTTCAGTTATGAAGCAAATCAGATTCAAAGATCAAGTGCAATTGAAAGAAAGAAAAGTTGCTGAAAGCTATAGGGCGCTTGTGAAGACAGGATCGGACGTCCGATAATCATTGCACAACCTCGGACGCATAAAGAACTCCATCACCGAACGTCCGAAGAAAATAAGACATTCCCTCTAACTCACTGACCTCGATCGGACGCAAGCATCGGACGTCCGATAGAATTGAAGAAGGTTTTTCAAACTCACTGCCTGCTGTCGGACGCATGCTTCGATAGTACCAGACGTCCGATCCTCCCAACGGTTAGTTGACTCTTCAACTACTTTCTATCCATTAGAAACATTAATGAAACACTTTCTTGGTCTCATATAAATAGAGCATGGTCAGAAATTTCAAATAACTTTTGCACACTGAAAATACAAAAGATATAGAGTAGTTTTAGTGAGAAAACACTCTCCAAGGAAGATTTGTAGTCTTGGTGGTGTGAAGTTCATTGTAAGCTTTTCATTTATGAGTGAATACTTCAATAGTGTAGATCTGTGAGGGTTATCTGAGTGATAATAAAACTTCCTAACTTGACCAAGTGTAGTTTGGGGCAAGGAGGAAGTGATCCTTTCTTTGTACACAAAGATTGGTTGTATTTCATCAACTTGAAGAAACTTGATCTATAAAGTGATATCCAAGTTCAAGAGGAGCTTGGTAACCAAATTGGTTTGCTATTCTTTCCTTATTACTTACTGCCTTGTGAATCTTAATTATTTATCTCTTCTACTCTCAAGCATTCTTGCTTTCTTACTAAATTGATTCGTTGAGTGGTCATCTAGAAAAGAGGGTAAATTTCATATTAAACCGAAAAGTGTCTCATAATTTGATTAGTTTTTATATTACCTAATTTACACCCCTCTTAAGTTGTCTTCGATCTTTACAATTAGTATCAGAGTTTGGTCTCTTAGAGATTAAGTTCAAACGATTTAGAAGTAAAGAAGACAACCAACAATGCTACGTTTTTGGAAGGACAATTGTTATCAGACCACCTATGTTTAATGGGTCGAATTATGTGAGTTGGAAAGAAGGAATGATTATTTTCTTGCAATCAATTGATATTGAATTGTGGTTTATTGTTAATGAAGGTCCATATGATACCTCTATCGTAGATGATATTACCCATAGATCGAGACCAAAAATAAGAAAAAAATTGACTGGTAAAGATAGAACCCACTTTACCTTGAATGCAAAAGTTATGAATGTGCTGTATAGTGTTTTAGATTCAAATGAATCCATCAGGGTCAAAGGGTGCAGGTCCGCTAAAGAAATTTGGGATAAATTTAGAGAAATCCATAAAGGGGTAAGAATGTGAGAGAACAAAAGAAATTTATCTTAATTACCAAGTATGAATCATTTAAGATGGAACCTCATGAAAATATTGATAAAATATATTATAGATTCAATGATCTCATTAAGGATTTAGAAGTGCTAGAAAAGGAATACTCCTTAGGAGAAAAAAACAGAAAAATCTTGAATGCTTTCTCTAAGGATTGGGAGAGTAAGGTGACTGCGATTGAAGAGGCTAAAGATTTGAATTCTATGCCTATTGAATCTCTTATTAATTCTTTAACCTCTTATGAGCTGAAACTTAAGACTAAGGTGCAAGAGAAAGAAGATGCAAATGTAAGAAAGAGCATTACTCTAAAGGCATCTCAAGATGAAAATGTCTCGGCATTCTTGGATGGAGAAAATGTGGAAGTCGATGATAATGATATTGCTTTCATCACAAGAAGTTTCAAAAGAATTCTCAACAAAAGGAGATTCAAAAAAGGAGGATCTAACAATTCGTTTTCAAATCAATCCAACATTGCAAGAAATAATAGAAAGTTAGAGGCTAACAAAAAGCAAAATAACAAATGCTATGAATGCAGCCAACTTGAATACTACATGAGTGAGTGTCCAATGAAGAAGAAAAAAGAAGGAAAAAAATCAAGATTCAACAACTTCCAATTCACATGGAATGAGTGCAACTCCGATGGTGAAAGTGAAGAGGAAGAAGAATCTCCTCAATTGGTTTTTATGGCCATTGGAGATGATGAGGTAATAATATGTAACTCTCAATTTGAAAGTGATGATGAAACTGATAATGATATTAAATCTTTCATTATAAAATTGTATGATAGTTTAAAAGAATCATATGCTAGAAACAAGAAATTAAAACATAAAATTGGTTTTCTTCTTCAAGACAATGCACGTCTTTTTCAAGAAAATAAAAAGCTAAAAATTGAAAATGATTTCTTAAAAAAGAGTGAGACTATTTTACACTTTGAACTTGATAGAAAAATAAAGTTTTGCGAATTGTTCAAAAAGGAATAAAGTGACTTGAAAAGAAGAATGGATTGTTTAAATGACTTGCTCCAACATAAAAAATAAGACTGTTTTCAAAGAAATGAATCAAAGACTCATCTTGGCACTCATGAGAAGAAGTTAAATTCTGGTGCAAACAATTTTGCTATTTATAAGAGAAGAAAAGTGAGATTTATTAAATCCGTTTATGCAAATAACTCGTTGGTTATGTGTAATTTTTGTTGTAAAAATTGTCACATAAAAAGCAATTGCAATGTGAAAAAGAATATAAGAAAAGGCATGAAATGCATGTGGATAGTTAGAGATGATACTAATTCTCAAGAACCCAAAAATTAATGGGTACCAAATATTAGTTCATGAACTCTTGAGTAGATGAATGTAGTGAACATCATTAAGAAATCAATGTGGTTCACAGACAGTGAATATTCAAGACACATGACCGGTGATCCATCACAATTCATCAAATTCAAACCAAACTCAAATGGCAAAGTGACACTTGGAGTGATATGAAAGCAAAAAAATTGAAGTAGGAGATGTTGGTAAGAATGGTCAGATTTTTGCTCATAATGTTCTTTTATAATTTCTTTTGATGTTTCTGATGTTTTGAACTGAGTTTTTTTGATTTTTTTTATATGAATGTTGGTCTCATTGATGTTCATTGTTATTTTTTTTGTTTCTTTTTGTATTAATTCTCTATTTTTGACTGATGATTGATGTTGGTATGTTGGTGATTGCTGAATTCTGGTATCATTTCTTTATTTTTTATTAATATTTTGGATTCTCTTTTATGACAACTACATTATGGATTATGATTGTTGGATTTTACTCTCATCTTATGATGATAAAAAAGGGGGAGAAATGGATGCTATGTGAAAGGGGGAGTTTTTCTGAGATTATAAGTTTGGCTCTTAAAAATTTTTGATGCAATGAGTGAGGGGGAGCTTATGCTCAATCTTTTTCCTTCTTCCATCTATTGTTTTGTCATCATCAAAAAAGGGGAGAATGTTGATCTTAGTCCCTAACTTTTGATGTTTACAAAACAATGGATGATACTAATATCTCTTCAAGATTTTCTTTCAGTTATGAAGTAAATTAGATTCAAAGATCAAGTGCAATTGAAAGAAACAAAAGTTGTTGAAAGCTGTCAGACGTTTGTGAAGACAGGATCGGACGTCCGATAATCATTGCGCAACCTCGGACGCATGAAGAACTCCATCACCGGACGTCCGAAGGAAATAAAACATTCCCTTTAACTCACTAACCTCGACCGGACGTCCGATAGAATCTTTCAAATTCTTTGTCTGCTATCAGAAGGAAGTACCGGACGTCCGATAAGATCCTTCAAACTCGACGAAAGCTGTCGGACCCTCACAATGACAATACCGAACGTCCGATAGAATTGAGATATTCCTTCTAATTCATTGTTTGGTTTCTGACACAAGCACCGGACTTCCGATAGAATTGAAGAAGGTTTTTCAAACTCACTGCCTGCTGTCGGACGCATGCTTCGATAGTACCAGACGTCCGATCCTCCCAACGGTTAGTTGACTCTTCAACTACTTTCTATCCATTGGAAACATTAATGAAACACTTTCTTGGTCTCATATAAATAGAGCATGGTCAGAAACTTCAAATAACTTTTGCACACTGAAGATACAAAAGATATAGAGTAGTTTTAGTGAGAAAACACTCTCCAAAAAAGATTTGTAGTCTTGGTAGTGTGAAGTTTATTGTAAGCTTTTCATTTGTGAGTGAATACTTCTATAGTGTAGCTCTGTGAGGGTTATCCGAGTGATAGTAAAACTTCATAATTTGACCAAGTGTAGTTTGGGGTAAGGAGGAAATGATCATTCCTTTGTACACAAAGATTGGTTGTATTTCATCAACTTGAAGAATCTTGATCTATAAAGTGATATCCAAGTTCAAGAGGAGTTTGGTAACCAAATTCGTTTGCTATTCTTTTCTTATTACTTACTATCTCGTGAATTTTAATTGCTTATCTCTTCTATTCTCAAGCATTCTTGCTTTCTCACTAAATTGATTCATTGAGTGGTCATTTAGAAAAGAGGGCAAATTTCATATTGAGCCAAAAAGTGTCTCATAATTTGATTAGTTTTTATATTACCTAATTCACCCCCCTCTTAAGTTGTTTTCGATCCTTATAAGGATGTTATCAATATGAGCTTCAACATTTCAGTAGATCTGGTCATTGAAGATTCGGTTTACCAGATGTTGGTATGTTGCCTAGGCATTCTTCAATCCAAAGTGCATGGTAGTATAACAATAAACACTTCGGTCCGTGTAGAAGGCCTTTTTTTTCCTGATTCTCTTCGTTTATCTCTATTTGGTGATACCCTTTGAAGGTATCAAAGAAACAGAAGATCTCATGACCTATTGCCGAGTCTATTAGAGTATCGATCCTTGGCAACGAATAACAGTCTTTAGTGCAGGCCTTGTTAAGATCAGTGAAATCTACACACATTCTCCACCCACCTGTTTCCTTCTTAACCATGATGGGATTAAAGAGCCAAGTCGAATACTGGACTTCTTTAATCATCTTGGCTAGTAAAAGTTTATCAATTTCTTCTGAGATGGCCTTACTACGTTATGGGTCGAAGTGTCTCTTTTTTTTGCTTTATTGGATGAGCACGCGGATCCACGTTAACCCTATGTATCATGAGTTCTGGAGGAACTCCGACAACTTCATCAGCTGCCCACGTGAAGACATCCCGGTATTCTTTGAAGAGGTTGATCATCTCTTCTTTGAGATGCATAGGTAAACTCGTTCCAACTCGGACCACACGATCTGGTTTCAGAGCCTCCAAAATGACTTATTCAATGTCATCTTCGATCTCAAGCCTCCCAGGCTTCCCGATTTGGTGAGGGTCTATACAATCTATAGAGAGAATGTTCCACCTTTTTACCTCAGCCTTCGGCTCGACACCTGAGGTGGTGGCAGCCTGCAGGGTAGTGAGGTAATATTCTCGGGTTACACATGCATTGCCGTTTACCTTAGCCACGTCCGCAGGAATAGGGAATTTGAAACTCAAATGATAGGTGGAATATACGGTTATCAGAGCGTTGAATATAGGCCGACCTATCAATAAGTTGTAGGTAGAGTCAGCTTTGACCGTAGCAAAATTGATGGGGATGGTTCGGCAGCAGAGGTGATGCCCGATAGTCACCATCAAAGTGATCATTCTCTTTGGGTGGACTACATGCCTCCCGAACCCTACGAGAGGGGCTTTTACGAGAGTAAACTGCTCCCTGGTCAGTTTCAGACTCTCGAAAATTCGGTAATACAAGATATTTACAGAACATCCTGAGTCGACATATACTTTCTTGACGATGTAGTTGTTGATAATGACTTCAATCACAGGGCCTCGTGATTGCTGAAGGCAGGGGGGATGGGATCGCTGGATCTATAAGTGATGACCTCTGATAGTCGTGAACTCGGCTCAGCTAGATCCAGGTTGGCTTGTCTGTAAGTCCTCTTTCGGGAGTTTTAACTGTCCCCTCCCGTCAGACCACCTTCTATAGTATTTGTGACGCCCCACATCTCCCTAAGGCGGACCAAAGGGTATCCGCGGACGCCTGCCCAACTCTCGCCAGGACTCAAACAATTCCATTCAATTTAAAATCGGACTAAACACTTCGAAGAGAACAACATGAATACAATAATGCGGAAGCGTTCAAGCTTATCAAGTCACTTAACATGTAACCAGTACATCGGGTAATCATAATACGACTTAAATTCAACATACACGTCAGGGCCCAAACTTTCAAATTTACAATTTCCAAAAGTACAATCCAAACCAGGGCCTAGTCAAAATATAGCAGGAGTCTTAACAAAAGTACAACGAATGGTCTCTCCAAACTTCTCCAAGTTTCGGTCCTGTTAAGGAAAACAAAACTATAGGGTGAGCTAAACGCTCGTGAGGCCAAGAACACACATGCAAGCACTTTGTTCAAATAGCAATCCCAAATCAAATAAATAAAACCATGTCCCTTCAATAATCAATCATTCGAACAGGAAAAGTAATCAGAAACAATTCAAGGATATAGTAGCTCTCAGGAGCTAAGTTCCACTCGCTCTGCCGATGTCATTCGTATACCTTCCCGCATTGACCCTCCTGTCAACCGGGTCGGTATTTCCATTTCCGTAGATCACCACTTACTTCCCTCCGTCCACCGTACACCTCAAGGGCCCACAAGTCATTTATAAGGCGATACTCCACGAGTATGCCGAGCAAGACCTCTCATTAGGTCAAGCTCATTTATATCTCATGGCACGCCTAAGTCCCCGACCAAGCCCATTGCTGGCTCGAGTCTAAGGTCGGCCTATGAGTTTGGGCGTCCCCCATTCATTTGAAAGTCGAGGAGGTTCACTCCAACGACATATGCATTCATAACATAACATTGCATTTCATTCATTCATTCAATACATTTCATTCATTCAATACATTTCAGTCATTCATTTGAAATTAGAACGAGTGCGGTAAAGTACGCACCCGCCCTTATTTTTAAAACTTCCAACAATTACCACAAATAAGCAAGTATCACAGATTCACACACTTGACACTCACCGAGCAATTCAATAAGAATTATTTTCTGGGAGTTCAAGTGTCCACAGTAAGATCCTCTTGAATGCCTTCTTGCGCGCCTGGCAATTAATAGCGGATAATCACACAAATAACCCACTTGTCAAGGAAGATTGTACACTAGTACAATCTAAGGAATATTTCACAAAATGAACCTCAATTACTCGTAAATCGAGGTTCAACTTGCCTTTTATTATGTACAATATTATTTGAGTTTTTATCATGAAAAGCGAGGGCAAAACGTTTGAATAATACTAAGAGAATTAAGAGTTTTGGAAAAACTCCTTTGCCTTGAAAATTGAGAAATTTCAGTTTTATCCTAATTCTTTGAAAATTCGTATCTCTCTCGATATAAGTCCAAAACTGGAAAACTTTATACCGTTGGAAACCTTTTGGAAAGTGTTAAAAGTTCTTAGAAGACACCTTTCCATGAATCTAAGTGGAAAGCACTCAAAAATGAGCTTGAAGATACAGACTCGGCGTACAAGGCAGAATTAAGTTGGATTTCGGCCAACTTTGAAAATTCGGCACGATTCACACATTGCAAACCGGCTTCTGAAATTTGTAACTCAATTAGAGTTGCAAGTGAGGTTTATAGCAAAACAAGCGGATCAAGAATCGGAGTTTCGAGTACCGAGATACGGTAGCTCAAAGTTGAGGAAGATTCAAGACTGAAGAAGAATTTCCAGTTTTGAACCTCCAACACTAGGAATTTAATTCGGTATCGAAACGAACTTGAATTGGTGCCAAAATTGGCAGTATTTTACTCCTATATGCAAGGTATTTCTCTATCAAATTTCAGGAAAAATAAAAAACTTGACGGGTATTTTACATACGTGCAAGCTAAAAAATACCGAATTACACCCGTTCACTGCAAGTATACAGATCAACTAGTAGTTTAGGGTATATATCGGGTCGATCCCACAAGGAAGAGTGAACAATTACCGGTATTACTAAAGCTTCTCTATTATTTAGACTATCAATGAATTATAACAAATTTATCCTACTGAAATTATACAAAATGACAAATGAAAGCTCCTTAGGTTATGGTATCCCCAACTACTCATGCAAGTGCTATATTTGGATCATTAATTACTACATCTAGGCTAATTATGGTGAAATTTCCTTATGCATTTGAATCCTACTTTCGTAGTGAATCAATTATACTTATAACTAATTCATACCTATTCTCATGGTTATGAAATTAGCTACAAGTTCATTTCTTCAGTGAAATTACATGAAATGAATCACTAAAAACCACATAGGTGCACCTCTACTTTCGTGAGTGTACTCCCTATGTTTAGCACTTCTTGAACTAGTGTTAAGTCTCAATTTTCATTGCAGAAATAACACCTTAGATAATCACAATCAATGGTACCAGATTAATCATGATTTAAGAAGCCAAAGTGCTAAATAACTTGCTCAAATCATAGCAGTCAAATAACCAAATAATAAACACTAACAATTATAGAAAGTTCAACCAAACCCAAGGCTTAAACTTTAGATACACATATTAAACACAAAATCCAGAACTTGTATATTAACTAAACTTGGAATCAAGTA
>NW_020862315.1:73047-101900 GCF_003713205.1 Coffea eugenioides | reverse complement strand
TTAAGTTTATGTTATTTTGGGGTGATTTTATGTTTAAAGTATGTGTTTGAGTTATTTTGTTATTTTTCATTTGTAGGTATTGGAAATGGAAGCAAAAGTGACCAAATGAGGTGAAAAATGCGAAATTTGATCAAGGAACTCAACCCCTCGATTTGAGTAATTGTTGTTTTTGATCCGTTAAAAGGGGCTAAAATGCATGTTTTTAATGTTTTACATGTGTGCACATTGATAAATTTTACAAACAAATGATTTATGATGCATTTTGAGTGATTGGGGTATTATTTATAAATTTTCAAAAGTTGAATTTCTGCTAAAATTCGCAGCAGAAAACGCGTTTCTCAAGAAAACGCGCCTCTGAGTCGCGTGTTCATAGAATCGCGTTTTCAATTCCGCACCTGCAGAACAGAAAACACGCCATTAAAACGCGACTTAACTTTAAGTCGCGTTTTGAAGGACGTCGCGTTTTGTTGCCTGGATCAAAGATGAAAACGCGCCAGTGAAAACGCGACTTGAATTCGCGTTTTCTCACAGAACCGCGTTTTCAGTACTGCAACTTTTGGGAAGAAACGCGCCTTCAAAACTGCGAGTTAAAGGCGCGTTTCTACTCACGTTTTCTGAGCATTTTTTTTTTGAAAGAAAAAATGCAGTTTCCTTGATTCTCTTTTTCTTCTTTTCCTCATATATTTTCTTGTATCTTGAGTTGCTTATTGTGTATTTTTTATAGGTACATCACCAAAACAAGGGCTTGAAGTTACGGATAGCCGTTTTGATGTCTTAAGCCTTTGTTATCACTTTGGTTTCTCATTTTCCATTCTTAGGTTTATATCACTAATGGTTATCCAATGGAACTCATGAAGTGATGAAGACCGGCGAACAACATACCTTGAAGCTTCATATTCAATCACAACAATAGGGGAGTATTATTTTTCTTTATCTTCATTTTCCTTTTTACACATTGAGGACAATGTGCATGTTAAGTGTGGGGGGAGAATTGAGATTATATATATTGTATGTGATTGACTTATTAGTTGCAAATATTGGACTTGTGTTAAAATTCAAAATTTTTCTAACATCTTGTCCAAAATTGTAAATTTGCCCCAAAAATTTTAAATTTTAAATTTCATCCAAAGGGGTAACAAAGTTCCATACCATTAGTAGTTCAAATTCCTTCTACATTTGAGATAAATATATGTGGTTTAGGCACTTCTTTTCTCATTTAACTTGGAAATGACTATTATGTGATTATAATTTTTGCATTTGTAGGAAAGTATATCTTTTAAAGTGGAGAAAATTATGCCTATATTTTTTTTTTTGCCATATTGATGAAATTTCTTCTCTTTATTGGATTTTATAAGTTAAGTGTGTATAATATGGTCAATAATGCAGATACTCTTCTCAGCTTATGCTTTCGAGGAATGTTATTATCTTAACTTAAAAATAAATAAATACAATAAAAAGAAGAAAAAAAAAGATCTATCTACTCCAATGATTCTTTAACTTAGTAACCGGGAGTTTTTCATCTACCAAATGTCGACTTTCGCGTAAAACCTGGTACTTAATTAAGAGTAATGCAAAGCCAACTTGAGTATGTTAAGTGTTGAGTAACCGTATCTTCATCTAAAAATGTCGGATTTCTCGCGTCAAAAGACACTTTCCACAACTTAAGTAATATTTAGCTACGTATATGAATAAATTATCTGTTTAAGTTAGAATAAAAGTATTATCATGAGTTTAGAAGCATTTATTGACCATATGAGTTATTACTTGTAAGATTGGGTAAAGGATAAAAAATTATTTGAATTTGCTATAATGACGGATAATTGGCTCTCTTTACTTGATATTATAGTTACTTGAACTTAATTGAAGAATTGCATAATGGTTATTTACTTTGTTTTAGGAATGAGTTGAAATGCTACATTGTTTATTTCTCAATTTTGATCATTGATATGATTTTATTCGATTGCTTAGACAAGCAATGTTCAAGTGTGGTATTTGATAAGAATTATTTTACGTATTTTTAGTGTGTTTTATTAGTTAATTTTTGTTTGATTATTTAGTATTATAACTAAAATAACTAAGGTTTTGGTAAAAAACTACATTTTATGTTAAAGTGGCTAAACATTGCATTTTATGGATTTTTATGGTAAAAACTTCATATTTTGTAGGTTTAATGATTCAATCATCAAATGAAGTGCATTGAGAAGATATTTGGATGATTGAAGATGGATTAAAGTGGTGAAAATAAAATATGAAGTGTAAAAGGAAAAATGCAATTTGAATCAAGAAAAGTCAGGTTTGACAACTCTGACACGTTTTGGTATTTTGACTATATCTGGAGCTACACTGATCGGATTGAGGTGATCTTTACACCAATTTAAAGCTAAGAAAGAGATCTACATTTGGGGTCGTTTGTTTCGGGTGAAATGTTTTCCAGGAAAATATTTTTCTAATTTCCCGTGTTTGGTTGCACAAAAGTTACTGAAAACATTTTCCTATGTAAAATATTTTCACACATCTTATGGAAAACAACTTCCCTTCCAAACTTACTGAAGTTATTTTCTGAAATGCATGCATCCCGCCTGTAGTATGTTCCAAACTTACTGAAAACATCTTGTAGTATGTTCTTTTTATTTTTTAGTGTAAATAGGAGGATTCGAACCCAAGATCTCTTCCTTACACTCCCTCCCCCGTACCACCCAACCCAACCCAACCCTCCCCTAGTATATTCAAAATAAAAAAAAACCTCATCCTGCTTATCCTATGTTAGTAATTAATTATGTATAATAGGGACATTCTTTTCTAGAGAAACTTTCAGCAGTGAGAGTGCAAGATATATGTCACAATAAGCATTGCATGTGATTGATATTTGACACTAAATGGCCAGCAATTTGTTTATTGCTTAAGGAGATATTTTTTATTCATATATACATTTCTCCAAGATTTTTTAAAGTTAAACAATGAGATAAATTTTCTTATTTTGCATGGGAAGAAGTATGTAGTTATAATGTGTAGAAAGTAAAGATAGAGATAAAAGTGAAAATATTTCAAAAGTTAAACAAACACCAGAAAAATAAAGTAAGAGAATATTTTCAATAAGCTAACCAAACACCTGAAAATGATGAAAGGGAAATGATTTTCATGGAAAATTACTTCCACGGAAAATATTTTCCCAACCAAACAGACCCTTGGTATGAAGACATCAAAGTCCAATTCAGCCGTTTTCATAGTCCAAAAGTTGAAATACCGAAATTCAACTCAGCTGTCCAAAGTGAAAAACAGAGTTCTGACCAGTATTTAGTATTTTGGTCATATCTCAGGCTACAAAGCTCCGATCTGGATGATTTTTAGAGCATTGGAAAGCTAACTCAAAGGGCTACAACTTTGGTGTTTTGCACAAAAGCCAGTTCAGCCTTTATAATAGAGAAAATCGCAGTTGAAGTAAGGACAAAGTGAATACACGAGTACACAAAACGTGACTTGTAACCGCGTTTTGTGTAGGCGCGTTTTCTGGCCGCAATTCTGCAATTTGCTCAGTCAATTCTCTTATGTTCAAACTACTTTCCAGCTACAATCTGCAAGAGAATTCGGTGCACATGCTTCAGAAGACAAAAGGGCAGACAAGGTGGCTTATTTTCAAGTCAAAAACATTTGTTATTGACTATCCTAACAAAGTTGAGATTTGGGAATCAAAAGGTGGAATTTGACTTGGAAAAATGGAGCTCTTGAGCAGTTTATATGCAGAGACATTTGGGAGGTCAGAGAATGATACGGGAGAAGCTTGAAGAGTGCAGAAATGTAGTTCTTCCATTTCCTTAGTGTAGGTTAGTTTAGCTAGTTAGTTCATCCATTCTTGTATATTGCTATATTAGGATGAAGATGGAGATGAAGAAGGAGGAGTTGAAACTCATGTGACAAGGGTTATCTCTTCTCCAATTCTTTATCTTTTGTACTTGATTCCAAATTTAGTTAATATGCAATTTCTGGAATTTATGTTATTTATGTGTCTCTAAAGTTTATGCCTTGGGTTTGGTTGAACTTTCTATAATTGGTAGTGTTTATTATTTGGTTATTTGATTGCTATGATTTGAGCAAATTATTTAGCACTTTGGCTCTTTAAATCATGATTAATCTGGTACCATTAATTGTGATTATCTAAGGTGTTATTTCTGCAATGAAAATTGAGATTTAACATTAGTTCAAGAAGTGCTAAACATAGGGAGTACACTCACGAAAGTAGAAGTGCACCTATGTGGTTTTTAGTGATATATTTCATGTAATTTCAATGAAGAAAGAACTTGTAGCTAATTTCATAATCATGAGAATAGGTATGGATTAGTTATAAGTATAATTGATTCACTACGAAAGTAGGATTCAAATGCATAAGGAAATTACACCATAATTAGCCTAGATGTAGTATTCAATGATCCAAATATAACACTTGCATGAGTAGTTAGGGATACCACAACCCAAGGAGCTTTTATTTCTTAATTTCTTGTATAAGTGCAGTAGGTTAAATTTCTTATCATTAATTGATAGTCTAAATAATAGGGAAGCTTTAGTAATACCGGTAATTGTTCACTCTTCCCTGTGGGATCGACCCGATATATACCCTAAACTACTAGTTGACCTGTATACTTGCAGTGAACGGGTGTAATTCGGTTTTTTAACTTGTACGTATGTAAAATACCCGTCAGAGTGTGCATGAAAAACTTTCGAAAATTACTTTTTAACCCCCCAAGCCCCTTACTAATTGAACAACTTAAGCAATTTCATCTCCTTAACGTATTGTCTTCTTAGACAGGTTTAATTTGATTATTAGGGTAGAATATGCATGAATTTTAGGATAATTTTTGAAGGTTTAACAATTGTTGATAGATGTATAGTGTGCTTTGGATTTTTGAGGAATTTTGAATAATTTGTTGTGTAAATATGATAAATAGGTCTTAAACTCCTCTTTTGTAAAGTCTATCATTCGATTTTGGTGAATTCTATTTTCGAGTCACTAATTTTAGTACCCCATCTTAAAATTTCTTAAATATTTCAATTAGGTTCTTGTTTGCTTTAATTTCTTGAACATAGATGATTTATTTTATGTAAATACCTTAAGTGATTCCATTTTGTGACTAATTTTTGTTTAATTTTCATTTCGTGCTTAATTCTCATTTTTACATAATTAATTGTTAATTAAAGTGATGCCTTGACCTTTTTTATTATTTTGGAGGGTAAATAATTAATTTCACTTCATTAGAGCCTCAACTCAAGGGAGGTACACTCTATCCCTTATTTTTGTTTTATTTAACACTATGTGTACTTATGTGATTTATGTGTTTAATTGCATGCCTTTTGAATGTTTTCATTTTATTTATTTATTAATTCACTTTATTCATTTTAATTTCGTATATTTATTTTCGTTCATTTTGATCATTTGAAAGACATTTAAATGCCAAGTTGTAATAGTTAGGGTTATTTTATTTCTTTTCATTTCCCCTCGTTAGATTGTAGTAAGCCCCCCTCAAATATAATAGCTAGGGTTTTATTCGCTTTCTTTTCGCTTGTGTGATTTGCATGCTTACGTGCTATGTGTTACCGCTTTCTTAGGGTCTTGCATCTAGATATCATGACTTTGTGTTATGTGTTTATGTGACATTATGTGTTTATTCACTTTACTATATTTTTATGAGATTATAATTAATGTGTGACGTTATCACACTAGTCCAACGCTAGTTGTGATCCATTTCTCGATACCACACTAGTCCAACGCTAGTTGTGGTTTCCTTGTTCGATTTCTCACTAGTCCAACGCTAGTGAGAAAGTAGAAATGTGGGCTAATTCAACGCTAGACCCTTAGGAGCCCATTCACGCGTTAGATCATGATTGTATGATAAAATCATTACACTTCATGCATATTTTCCATTTTTTAGGATCTTTATCATTTTCACATAATATTTTCCCTAATAAAATATCCCTTACCCCTATGTATATATAACATTTAGATTTGCATCTCATTTAGGAAATTAGGGGGTAGATTAGTGCATTTTGCCTGATTAGACTAGAGATAATCCCTTGAGTATGGGATATGGACGAGTTTGGCTTTCTAGCCTTAGCACGCTCGTATTCCCTCTATTAAAAGGGAAAATTGAGTCACGAACATTAGTCCCCCGTACCCGACATGATGCATTCCTTTAAGACACGTATATTTCTATAATTATTTTATCCTTTTCCTTTTCTTAGAGTCTCATATTTTTGCATTATTCGTGACTTCTCCAAAGGATCATTATTGGGCATCACAATTAATGTGATTGGCACCAATTGAGCTTTGAAGAGAAATTTTACCCCCCGATACCCTCATAGGTATAGGGTTTGTATTCATATAGTACATCCAAATGTGATAAATTTTTGGTTAAAACAAAAAAGTTTTTGACTAAATTACGCAACTAGTCTTGGCTAGATCGAAGGGATGCCTTGGATTTTTATTTTATTTTTTCTTCCTTGCCTTCCCCTTCGTCAAATGTGACTCCCGAACCTTTCCTTTGATTTTCGTAGACTAGGAGTCGTTTAAAAGGGGTTTTTCTACTTTTTCCTTTGAAAACTCATTTTTGGTGACTTGGTACACCTTAACCCAATACCAAGTGGCGACTCCGATTTTTATTTCAAAACCCTTTTTAAACTTATTTTGGGTCAAAATCGTCGCATTACAAGTCCCATTTAGGCCCATTTTCTTTTTAAATCAACAATTCATTTTCCAATCAAAAATTCACTTTTTAAACTAATTTATTTTTCTTATAAAAAATGGGGGGCGACAATAACTCCAACAGTATCCTTGTGCACAGGAAGAAAATTCTTGCTAATACTCGATCCTTGTTCATCTCTCTTTCTTAAAATTATGTCTCCGGCCTCAATCATATCTTGAATTTTATGCTTAACTGCCCAACAATTGGTAGTATAATACCCAAGAACTCCAGAATGATAAGCACAAAAAGATTGAAGATCATAACCAAGAGAAAATTCTCTAAGATAGACTTTAGGAGGTATCGTATCAATTTTTCCTGCGGCTTTAAACTGTTCAAATAACTGATCAATGGGCCGACATAGATTGGTGAAAGTTCTATATGGGATTGGGTTTTGTGTGTCATTGATTTGTTGATAGTTGTAGTTCTGGCTGGCTGGTGAAGCAGGTCTTAGATTATAAGGAGAGCGAGGTCTAGTTTGAAAGTTAGGCGGAGAAATATGAAATGGTATTGTGGGTGTGTTTGGGTAATATGGTTGGGGTTGATGATGGTTAATAGTGATATGATAAACAGGTTGAGAGCGTGGATGGTATGGGTAACGGGATGGATAGGTGGGATATTACTGGTATTTAGGTCGGGAAGAAAGGTCTTGGTCCCAAACAAATGCAACTTCCCTCTCTTTCTTTTTTGAACTAAAGTTTCTTGCTACTGTTGTTTTGATTTTGCAAAACTTCTAATTGCGATTTCAGAGCTGATACATTAACAATCTTTTTCACTCTTACAAACTCATCATACTCCTCTAATTTGTTAATAATTTCTGCAAATGAGCATCCAGTCATGCGAAT
This sequence comes from Coffea eugenioides, assembly GCF_003713205.1. Classification (NCBI taxonomy): domain Eukaryota; kingdom Viridiplantae; phylum Streptophyta; class Magnoliopsida; order Gentianales; family Rubiaceae; genus Coffea; species Coffea eugenioides. The sequence goes on along the minus strand of NW_020862315.1, from coordinate 94,327 downwards.
TTTTTTTTCAAAATATGGTGGGTCATGAGTTTTGATAAATGTATGAACAATTTCTTCTTCATTTATAGGAGGTTTCACCTTGGCAGCTAATTTTCTCCATCGCTTTGCATATGTCTTGTGATCCTCATATGGTTTCCTTTTAGTCCCCTCAAGTGTGGTCCTCGTCGGAGCAAACTCGCAATTATACTCATATTGTCTTATAAAAGTGGTTGACAAATCCAACCATGTCCTCATCTCTTCAGCCTTCAAATTAGAGTACCAATCCAGTACATCGCCTTCTAATCTTTCGAGAAACAATCGAACTGGCAAATTCTCGTCATTTACTGGCTTTCCTAATTTGTTTGCAAACATTCTGAGATGTGTCTTGGGATTGCCCGTTTCGTTATACTTGCTGAATTTGGGTGTTTTAAAACCCACAGGCAGTTACATATCAGGAAACAGACACAATTCATTATAGTCCAAATCTCCTTGTTTGCTCAAGCCTTAGCTCTTCCTCATGAACTCGTCAAACTGATCCAACCTCTTTAATAGATTCTTATCAATTGACGCGGAGGATTCCCCTACTTCAACTTTTTCTTGTGCACCGGTGTCTAGCTTGAATGGTTATGCTGTGGAATAATAATGTGGTTTTTGAGGTTCAAGTGACATGTTCAGACTAATAGGTGGATAATTTTGAGGAACTTGAACGTGAGAAGAATTGATTTGGATATGGATGTATAGGTATATGGTAGGCCAAGAATGGAATAAGTGAAAGTTTCCTCAGGTGAATTTATGAAATGTGAAGCAAAAAGGGTTTGAGTATGGGATATGGGTAGTGGTTGAGGTTCAGATTGACTAGCAAGTAAGGGATCATGTTGGACACTGCTACTGTTACTAGCAACCAACTAATCAATTATGCGCCGTTGTGTAGTCATCTCCATGCTTAACTCATTGAATTTGTTTAACACTTCGCTCAATTGAACTCCCAGATTCACAAGATCGGCTAATGGCGTTGTTGCAGACCTATCGGATGATTCAGAATGTGCACTCATATTTACATTATTTCTCGAAACTCAACTACGCGATCGTGTAATGATGGAGTTTTTTCATGTAGCTATATTTGCAATTACATGAAAATTTAGGAAAAATCTTATTTAGATTTCCCTCTTGATTAATTGCTGACATAAAGAAAGAAAAAGAAAAAGATGCGAGTTAGTAATAATTAAAGCAATTCGGATGCATGTCCTATTGAGGAATCCTTTTTGTGTCAAGGGTAGGCCTAACATGATGCAACACATTCGAAGTGGGACCTGTTTATCAAACCTGCTTTTGACCACCATTTTGCACAAAAGAAAAGTCATTTCAAATTTTTAAATTTTCATTTTTATAAACATTATTTACATCATTCCTCGGAGATGGTCTCGTACAAAGTCATTAAACCTTTTCAACCTATCTATTACAGCATCTTTGGATTCTCTGGTATAGGGTTTTTTCATGTGTTCCACTTGATCGTACAGTTCCCCACATTTTCTTTTCAATTCTTGGTGTTTCTCTCGCATCTTTTCACATACCCCCTTATGTTTCTCTGCCATCTTTTTGCTAGTTTTGACGGATTCTTTTAGTTGCAAATTTTCTCTGTCTTTGGTTTCAATAATGGCTATCAATTTCTTGACCTCCTCGGATGATTTGTCTTGCAATTCTTGCGTACCAAAACCCTTAAACCAATCCTCATACTGCGGAGTTACTAAACCCTTTTGCTTGAGTTCCGGACTATACTTGACGTGCTCGTCGTCGGACAATATCCTCCAGGCCTCAATGTTAGGAATCTTCATCGGAATTTCACTTGGACACATCCCTTTGTCAAAAACAATGGTGAATTCAATTAAATCAAATGTATGCGGTAATTCTTGAATGCGGCCCAACTGTCGGAGAAACCTCTTCGGAGTATAAGCCATGATACCTTGGGTGCCTAGCAATGAAATGAAATCTAATGCTTTGGTACGAAGTACGGGTTTAACACAATTAGTCCAATCTAAAATCTAGCTAACATTCTGATCAAGAAGTTTTTTAAGAAATCCACATACTCAGATGCATTACTCGGCAAACCATGTTCGTTAACCATTTTATGATGCGTGACTATCCAATTATACCCAGATATTGGCAAATTATCAGGAATAGGTGATCGTCTCATAAAGTGCTCCATAGCCCAGATGTGCAGAACTAAATTTGATCCATGAAAGAATTTTCCACTTCTTTGGCAAGTAGTGCAAACTACAAAGATATCGGCTAAAATAATCGGAACAATAGAGTATTGCCTATCTTTTATTCCTAGAAACAAATCAAACATGACTTTAGTGAGTTTAAAAGCTATCTTCTTGTCTTTTCTTGGAAAAATGTAAGTTTTGGCCATAATCAATCCATATACCCACAGCCTATTACGCTTTCACATTGCCTCAGACGTAAATGAAAAATCTCCTAAGTGTCTCTCGAATCCATCTCACAATGCAAATCGGTCGAACAGGAATTTCACATCTATGCTTTGGTCAAACCCTTGTACTATGAATTCCTTTAACCCAGTGAAATGGCAGAACTCGGCCTTGCTAGACACAAACGGAAATATTACAGCGGTACCATGAATTGGTAAATTAAGAAGGTCAAATACCTCCTCAATTATAACGCTCATTTTCTTCTTGCCTAATCTAAATGCTGAGCAAATAGGGTCCCACAAATGTATCAAAGCCTCTACCAAGTAGCCGTCTGATTCTCCGATTGGTCTTAAGTGAGAGGCTACTTGGTTAATTTCACTAGGTGAAAGCAATGCGGGCCACCTCTGTACCTCAATCGGTGCTACTAATATTTGCTGGACTCGTCGAGGGCGTTCCATCTAGAGACAAGAAATTAGTGTCAAGTACTTTATCTACAGGTCCCATTTTTCCAGTTAAACTGGAATTTAAATGTGAAAATTCCAAAACAGTGTTTAATACCCATGGAAATATAGGGTTGACTTATTCTTAACATAGGATTCCTTAAATGACATTCCCTCTAAAGTTTATGCATGATGCCAATTTATCAAAGCAAGTGAAAACATGACCAAACGGGATCCTTTGTATGCAATTTGTATGACCTAAAGTGAAATTATTAACCTACGAATGCAATACATCAGAATTTAAACGTGCAATAACCTATCTAAGAGGATAGGTTCTAAAAGAGTATCATGCCAGAATTATTGTTTCTAAGGCTTATGAATGCAATAGAATAAGAAACAAAAAAAGGTTAGTTCAATTGATATATAACACATTAGAGTAAACAAAAATAATGTGAAAAATAGAAGGTAATTAAAGAAAGAAGGGTATGATCCCTCCCCTCGTGTCTAGTATTCCTAATAGGGTGAGGTAGATTCTAACCTAGGCAATTTCTAGAATGGATGTATGAGGTTGGGTTCACTAATGCATCTAAACTCGATTAAAGTTTCAGACTCCCAAACCTTCAGATCAAGAGGTGAAGGGTCATCAATCCCAAAACCTCTAGTCGGTGGTTCGAGTGATCCCTCGGATATTACTTCGCGTACGTCGTACCACGGCCACATGTCCAAGTGAATCGATTCTAATCCTAATAGGGTGGAGTGGTGTGACAACCACTAAAAGATAATAAGATGAGGGGTTGTAAATAAATAGCGTATGCACGTATGAAGTGCTCCTTTGAGGGGAGGGATTAAATACCATCAAATGTGGTGTGAAGGTTCTAGGGTGGCTATCCCTCCAAGATGCAAAATGCGATATAAAAAAGTAAATGAAAGTAAATAAACAAATTATTCATCACATACACGGATATCGAGAAACGATTACGTGTGTGAATGCAAGAAACTCTAAAAGAAAAAAAAAAAGCAACCTAAAACATCCTAATGTGATATGTGCAAAGGTTAGAAAAAAAAAAGAATCAACTAAATCAAATGCTCGGACTCTCTAAAAGAAAGTCCCCAGTGGAGTTGCCAGTTTTCGCGCCCCAGTTTTTGAAATATAAAATTACGGGATATAAAAATGAATTTTTGATTAATTTTGAGTGAAAATGAGTTTTTGATTTTTAGAGAATAAATAAAGAAAAATTACCTAAAATGGGATTAAAAAAGTGCGACGGTTTTGGCCCAAAATAACAGTCTAATAAGGGTTTTTAAAAAAAATAGGAGTTGTCACTTGGTATTGAGTTAAGATGTACACCTAAAAATGAATAAAAAAAATAGATAAAAATCCTTTTTAGACGACCCCAAATCTTCAAAAAATAAGAGAAAATGGTTCGAGAGTCACGATTGCAGAAAGGGAAGACAAAGATTTGATCTAAGGCACCCTTTCAACCTAACCAAAATTAGTTGCGTGATTTAGTCAAAAATTTTCTTAATTTAACATATAAAACTTATCACATTTGGATTTTACTATATGGATGCAAACTGATGTGTGCACGGACCTTAGCCCAAGTAATGACCCAGTCCGAGTTCCATTGGGCCCAGTCACATGTGCACGAGCCAAGCTCTTCAAAGAATCCCTCCAAGCCCTTGTTCGAATTGTCCAAAACCAACATGGAGTCCATAGAGATATTGAAGGCTTGAAGGATTTTAATCGAGTTATCTACACCATGACCCAAGCCCATGAAGAGTCAAGTGGGCCTCCAAATGAGTTGGCCGAATAGGGCCTTAGGCCTTAGTAGTTATTTAGCAATTGATTAGTGTTTAAGTAAGAGCATGGGCCGGCCCATCTTGTCCCAAGACCATGGGCCGACTTTTCCCTTTCCTAGTCCCTTTAGGGTTTCAGTCACTTTAACCTATAAATAGGCTTGCTTTGTAAGGTTTTAGGGTAGACGTTTTATCAATAAAGTTTTGCATATTTTCGATTCTTCTTGAGAGAGAGATTCGACCCCTTTACTTGCTTTGGCAAGGGTTTTGAGCAGTCTTGCGTCCTGTCCTAGATTGTTCTACCGACCTATTCCCCTGGAGTATTCACCTTCATCGGAGTGTCGTCTACCGTCTTGAATCAAATCGTGTCGTCCGTTTGGTTCTAGATCCCGCAGTTCCAAGCGTTGGACATCCTCGCTAGATCCTTGGGCAAACGTGCTACGTGTCTCGAAACGTGTTGATCGAGGAACGTATCAGTTGGCTTCAGAGCTTTGGTAGAGGTATCTTCCGTTATATCCGTAGTTTTGTCTTAGTTTTCCTTGTTTCCGCTGCCTTGTTTACAAAAAAAAAAAAAAAAACAAACAACGTCACTGTTCATCCGACACTGTTGACATCCGCTACTGTTCATCCGACACTGTTCACGTTACTGTTCATCCGAACACAAAAATCTGTTGGTGTGTTATCTCCTTTGTGTTGTGTCTAGTTTGTTGATAATTTCTGTCCACAACTTGTTTCTTGCGTTTGAGTCGTTTGTTGCATCAAAAATTCTGGTTGTTGGTGTTTCAACGTTGCTCCCAAATCTGTCTCGTTAGTTGGTTGTCGCTTGGGCAGCAAGAACAATAACGTGACGGCTGCTAGGGTTTCCTTATCTTGCTAGGGTTATCCTTGCGGCTAGGGTTTTCTACTTGCGGCTAGGATGTCTACTTGCGGCTAGGGTTTCTTTGTACTCACTTGGACACTCTCTCTCCTACCTTTTTAGGAAACTTTCCCAAACTCTCTCATCCATTTTTTTTTGGAAACTTTCCTAAATTCTCTCATCCATTTTTTAGGAAACTTTCCTAAACTCTCTCATCCATTTTTTTTGGAAACTTTCTTAAAGTCTCTCATCTATTTTTAGGAAACTTTCCTAAATTCTCTCATCCATTTTTTTGGAAACTTTCCTAAATTCTCTCATCCATTTTTAGGAAATTTTCCTAAACTCTCTCATCCATTTTTTTGGAAACTTTCCTAAATTCTCTCATCCATTTTTAGGAAATTTTCCTAAACTCTCTCATCCATTTTTTTTTGGAAACTTTCCTAAATTCTCTCATCCATTTTTAGGAAACTCACCTAAAATTCTCTCATCTATTTTTAGGACCTTTCCTATATTCTCTCATCCACTTTAGGAAACTCTCCTATATTCTCTCATCCACTTTAGGAAACTCTCCTATATTCTCTTCCTAGATTTTAGGAACACTCTCCTACACTTTCTCCTATATTTTCTCCTAGTTTTTAGGAACACTTCCCTACACTTTCTCCTACATCTCCGTGATTACTCTTGAGGAAGAAGTTGGTGACATTTATTGGACTTGAGCGGCCTTTCTCAACTACCTAACCCAACAGGTAAAGGTATTTGGTAAGTCTATTAGAGTGAGTAATTGTGAGTGATACACGAGTGTCGAGAGAAAACACGTAAGGGAGCGTGAAAAACAATATCTTCGGTTTTGTTACTAACTTTTGCAGGTTCCCTCATACATTCATGGCAAGTACAAGACGCATAAAAGTTAGCTCACCACATTGGCTTCCTGATCCTAAGGGAGTCAAAGAAGTGGCATTACGTGGTGTAGATGAGCAATTGGACATCGTCAAATCTCAGTTGCTTGGTTGGTTTTATACTTGTTGTGGTGTCAAAGATAAAATCTGTAGTTTGGCCATTGATGGGAGTTGTGAAGTCAACCTTGCAAGTGCTATCATGGTTGAGAAATTAAATCTTCCAACCATTGATCATCTTCAACCATACAAGTTGACGAGCACTCATGGTAATGTTTGGGTTACTAAGTACACACTTGTACCTATTCAAATCGGCAAATATGTGGATGAGGTGTTGTGTGATGTAGTCCCAATTCAAGTGACACATGTGTTGTTGGGCAAAGCATGGATGTCGAGGCGAGAAATTAAATATGACGGACATACTAATAAGTATTCCTTCTTATTTAATAGTCGTCGTCTTGCACTTGTATCACTTACTTATGACCAACTTTGTATTGATCTAGCATGCATGAAAAGTGAGATTGAGCGTTATAGAATGGAGAAAAAGCTAGATGAGGGAATTGTGCCTGAAGAGGTAAAACCCGAGGGAGTTGAAAATAATGAGATGAAAGGGTCAGCTGTTGAACTAGAAAAAGAGATGAAAAAATCTAATGAGATGGGTGGTAAAAAGGAAGAAAGGAGAGAAAGTGGGCTGATCTTGAGCAACCCGGTGAAGGCCTATTATTTTCCTAACGAACTTACCTTCGCTTTGTTTAGTGTTTCTACTTTTATACAGATCAAGCAAAGGCAAGTTGAGTTGATCTTGGTGTGTTCCATTCCAAAATCAATTGTAGACTTTGCAAGCCTACATGAAGTTGGCACTCCAAGAGTTAAACCCCGTTGGTATCCATTTATGGAACAATATCAACTCAAATCAGTCCACACCAAAGGGGAGTTGATTCGAGCTCGTCTTGAAGGGAACACTCCACATTTTGGGGATCGTTGTGTACCAAGGGTTCGTTTAAAGAACAAGTACCTCAATGACCATTATGATTTTCGTCTTGCTCTTAGTCCACATGAAGCTCCAACATCACCAAATCCGCCTTGGTGCCTTGCAAGTGTGTTCGAGCCGGAGTTCGATTTCATGGGATACACTTCATACCACTTTGAGGACCCTTACCTCATGACCACAAACGATCAAGTTGAGCATACATTGAAGATGGTTTGTGAGATTCAAGGTTCGACAAGGGTTATGTTCCAACTTTGCCCATGGGCTTTGCATTGGATGCCATCTGTAGCCATCATAACAAGATTGAGTCGAAGGCATGTAACTCGTCTTGTCACCATTCGTGCTTCAATTTGTGGGCAAATTGCTTTCAAGAGGGGGGGAATGATACGAACAAGAGGAGCCACTGGAGCCATGATACCAACCCTTGTTCATGTCATTCATTTCCATCCAGATTTGAGGACAAATCCTGCTCAAGTGGAGGGGACTGATGTGTGCACGGACCTTAGCCCAAGTAATGACCCAGTCCAAGTTCCATTGGGCCCAGTCACACGTGCACGACCCAAGCCCTTGTTCGAATTGTCCAAAACCAACATGGAGTCCATAGAGATATTGAAGGCTTGAAGGATTTTAATCGAGTTATCTACACCATGACCCAAGCCCATGAAGACTCAAGTGGGCCTCCAAATGAGTTGGCCGAATAGGGCCTTAGGCCTTAGTAGTTATTTAGCAATTGATTAGTGTTTAAGTAAGAGCATGGGCCGGCCCATCTTGTCCCAAGACCATGGGCCGACTTTTCCCTTTCCTAGTCCCTTTAGGGTTTCAGTCACTTTAGCCTATAAATAGGCTTGCTTTGTAAGGTTTTAGGGAAGACGTTTTATCAATAAAGTTTTGCATATTTTCGATTCTTCTTGAGAGAGAGATTCGACCCCTTTACTTGCTTTGGCAAGGGTTTTGAGCAGTCTTGCGTCCTGTCCTAGATTGTTCTACCGACCTATTCCCCTGGAGTATTCACCTTCATTGAAGTGTCGTCTACCGTCTTGAATCAAATCGTGTCGTCCGTTTGGTTCTAGATCCCGCAATTCCAAGCGTTGGACATCCTCGCTAGATCCTTGGGCAAACGTGCTACGTGTCTCGAAACGTGTTGATCGAGGAACGTATCACAAACCTAAACCTAATGGATATCGGGAGGGTCGAAATATCTCTTCAAAGTTTAATTGGTGTGAATCACATTAATTATAATGCCCAAAATAATTCTTAGAAGAGGCCACGAATATGCAAAAAGTGAGACTCGAAGAAAAGAAAAAATTATAATATATAAGTATACGTGACCTAAAAAGAGGAATATAACATAACGGGTACGGGTGACTAAGATTCGTGATTCAATTTTCCTTTTTATAGAGGAGATACGAGCATGCTAAGGTTAAGAACCCATACTCGTCCATTTCTCATATTTGAAGGGTACTCTCATAATCCAATCAAACAAATGATCTAACCTATTTCTAATTTTCTTAAATGGAATGCAAGTCTAAATGTTATGTCTCGCACATAGGGATAAAGGGGATAATATATAGAGGAAATATCATGCAAAATGAGAAAGATTCTAAAAGTAGAAAATATGCATGAAATGTAGTGATTGTGTCACGCAAGCATGTGGTTCTAGCGTGTGGACGGCCCAAAGGGTCTAGCGTCGGATTAACCCATTTCTAAAAGTATTTACTAGCGCTAGACTAGTGAAAAATTGGGAAGAAAGACCATAACTAGTGTTGGACTAGTGTGGTGACATCATGCATTTATTATAACTATATAAATCATATAAAGTATAATAAAAGTAAGTAAACACATAATACACATAGAACACATAACACATACGCATAATTTCTAGATGCAAAACCCTAGTGAGAGCGAATAAACACGTAAACACACAAATATGCAAGCACACAAACAAATAAATGCAAATAAAAGTCTAACTATTATATTTGGGGCCCTAACTACAATGTACGGAGAAATTTTAAAATAATACCCTAACTATTATATATATCTAACTAAATACATTATTAGGAAGAATTAAAACCTATCTATTACATAGTCTATCTAAATACATGTCTTGAACTCCTATCTATTACAATTTGGCATTTAAATGCCTCTCAAATAATCATCAAAATTAAATTAAATATATGAAACTTAAAATAAATAAAATGAATAACTAAAAGAAAAAATCACTCAAAAACACATAAGAAGACATAAGAGGATTTAAATTAACAAAAGAAGATACCTCTCTTGAAGTCGTAGTTAATGAGGGTTGGATTTGCCCAATTTAACTCCAAAATTAATAAAAATGATCAAGACACCAATTTAATTAACAAATAAATCATAAAGAAATGGAAATAAATATGAAATCTATCAATTGAAGCATTCAAATGAAATATAATTAATAATTAAAAAAGATAAACAACTTGTATTTAAGAAATCAAAACTACCAGAGACCTAATTGCAGATATTAAGAAAGTTGTGGAGATTAAATTATAATTATTACAAAATTTAAGGTCAAAATGAAAGAAACTAAAGTTTAGGGACCTATTTACAATTAAATTAAGGATCTAATTGAAAGAAATTAAAAGTTTTTACCGTCACAATAGAAATACTTGAAAGTACAGAGACTGATATGCAAATTGCGTTACCAGATTACTTAACAAACCAGGCCATTGGGCCATCTTTGTTTCTTTTGGGCTAAAACTCCTAATGGCCCAACTGAAATTCAAAGCAAAAGAACGGGCCAGTCCAACATTTTGACCCAAATGAATCCAACAAAAAGGATGTGTTTTTATCCTCCAAACCCATATCAAACCCAATCAAATTAAATCAAAACCCACTTCCAAAACCCAATCAAACTAAACCAAATCCAAACCTTAAACTATTTTACGAAAACCCAACAAGATAATAAATCAACTAAAAATCATTAACCCTAATTATGTACTAAACTCCAGAACTAATCTATCCAAAAACGTTGTCAAAACATAAGAAAAATGATTGAATTTTAAAAGGTAAAATTGATTATTTTTTCAAGTTTTTGGGCCATAATAGAATTAAGTAAAAGTTGGGGGGTTAAAATGAAATTTTAAAAAAAATCATGCAAGAAATGCCAAGAACCCACGATGCATCTTCTTCATTCTTTCTGCTGCAACTTTGCTGGGTTATGCAATCCCAGCAATTTCTACCAAGAAAAAGAAAACGAAACCTATTGATTTATTCCCCCAAAATTCAACACCAAGACTTCAAGCTCGTTTCTTAACAAAATCTAATGACGAAACACTCCATCGGCAAGATTAAAGCGACAGAGAAGAACCAAAAGAACATATAAAAACAGCAAGAAAATGCCATCAACCGCAGCGACAAAAATGCAAGAGGATAACCCAGAAACGAATGAAAGTGGAAGGAACTACGACGTCAGTTTAAGAAGATACCTGAAGAAGCTTTTTGGATCGAAATCAGGACAGGAAACAACGTGAAAGAGCTGCTGGAGTTGCTCCGTTGCGGCTTCGAACCGCACCAGTGAAACGAAGTAGCGGGTTTTGAGGGCTGAATTTGGTAGCCCTCTCAACGTTATTTGCAAAAGTAATCTGAACAAAACTCCTTCTCCTAACTACCTAGTGTTTGCAGAAACAGAAATCTACCCGAATCAAGCTAAAATGAAAGAGATAAATTCGTCACAAAATGGTTGAAAATCGGTCCTTTTCTGCGAAAATTTCTGGAAAAACTCTTTTTTCTTTTCCTCTCTTTTGCTTCTCTCTTTCTTTCCTTTTCTGATCTCTGCCGCCCCTCTCTCTTGTTCTCAGTTTTTGTTCTTCAGCAGCCACTCTCTCTCAATCCCTCTTCTCTTTCTCGATTTTTTCTTCCTTTCCTTCTTCCTTTTTCTTTTTTCCTTCCTTTCTTTTTTTCTTTCCCTGAAGCTCCCTTGTTTCCTCCTTTCCAGATTTTTTCCTCCAAAACCCAATAGCTGTCCTTGCCACCTAACCTCTTGCAAGTGTTGTGGTGTACAAAAAGACAAAAATACATGGCTAATATTCACTCAATCCACTTAGCTATCTTGCATGCATTCCACCTATTTCTTGTTTTTGTTTTTTTTTTTCTTTTCAAGGCACAATTTTGGAGTAAACCAAAATGTTAAATTCCTATTTGAGATTTGCATTGCAAACTTTCATTTTATTTTTGAATTTGAAAAGGTAAAAAAAATGAAATTTTTAGTTGTGAAAATTTTCTTTCTTTTTTTTTTTAAAAAAAATGATGACCCTAATTTAATAAAAATATCTAACTATCATTTTGCGAATTTTTGTTAAAAAAATAAATTAAAATTAAAATTTTGATGTCTACACTTCTTCTTGAATATGGTTTGCATATGGTGATGAGTCCGGAGCAACAAAGTGACAAACAAATTTCTTGAATATGATGAGTTTGCTCTTTAGTACTCCTCAATAAGAAGGTCCTTCTATATCCATCCCAACTCAAGAGGAGCATGAAGAAACTACGAATGCTCAATCTACTCCTATTTAAGAAAGAGTTGGAACAACTCAAGAGGTTACCAAAACTTCTCATCAAGTTGAACAAACTCAAGAGGACTCCAAGGCAATTGAAGAAGAAGGACATTCTAGCTAGTTCGTAGAAGGCCTGGCTTATCTCACATGAAATTTTTGGAACATTTAGATTTTCTTAGATTCATATAGGATGCATTACCTCACACAAAATTATCTTATGCCTATATGAAGGGGGAGTAACATATTTACAAATGTTTTGGTGTATCAAGTGCTTTGTAGTTCTCATTTATTTGGAAAATTATCATTTGGTTTGTCATCATCAAAAAAGGGGAAGAATGTTGGATTTGATCCTTAATTTTGGTAATAACTAAACAAAATGATGATTGAAACTAATGATTTTATATAAGCAATTATTTAGAATAAGTGTCAAGTCCAAATTGAATCAAGTCAAGCAAAAAAGACTAGCATCTGTCGGACGCTGAGATTGGACACAAGATAGTGGATCGAACGTCCAATAAACAAGGACATCACATCAGATGCAGTGCTTTGGACGAAGGTGTCCGATATATAGGGGAATATACCAAACAGATGAATCGGATGCAGAATGCTGCTTTCAGCCATCCAAAAAATTTAAAGCAAGAAATCAAGCTCTCTACTTTTGTCAAACGAAGAAGCTTTCGGATGCAATGCAACTTTTAGCCATCTGAAAGTTGAGAAGAACACCACCTATGTCTATCAGACGTAACCTTAAGCACTCTGATACTCCTAATGGTTAATTTTTTCTACATTTAATGCATGATCGTTGGAGGAGAGAAAGGGGTCATTTTGAAGACCTATATATACCATAAAGTCTAAAGTTATTAAAGACTTTTGCCTACATTATTTGTAAGATCTCAAGAGTGATTTTAACTAGAAAATGCTCTCTTTATCCACTTGTGATTGTTTGTGAGGTGAAAGCCTTGTAAAAACTTTTCAAGTTTGAGTGAGTCATTCAATTTGTTACTTTGTGAGGATTAATTAGAGGTAGTTGTAGAATCCTTTGGTCAACTAAGGAGTGCTTGGAGTGAATAAAGTGTGATCCCTCCATTGTACAAGATTGGCTTGTTTCACCAATTGAAAAAGCTTCATTAGTGGAGCAAATTTTCAAGTTTGGGTAAATTTGGAAGTTGGTTTGCACTCTCATGTCCCTTCTCTTATTCTCTTATTTTACTTGTCTATTTTGTTTTTCATTAATCTATTATACTTGATTATATTTAGTTGTTGTGTAAACAAGTTATTTGATCACTTAGATAAATTGGTAAATTTCGATTGTGCAAAATTGCCTCTAATCCAACTAGTTTTTTAATCAACCTAATTCACCCAACCTTAGGTTGCTTTGGACCTTACAAATAGAATGGTCAAAATGATTTAAAGAAGAGGCTATCAAAGTATAAACATGATTGGAGAAAACTTGAGGCAGTTGTAAAGAAGTTGAAATAAAGCTTTAGATGCATGTTCGGCCGTCCCAAGAGTCATAGTAAAGCAACTTACAATAAAGGCAGCTCGAATTGATTAAAAAATAACGCATATACCAAGCATAAAATCCTCTTAGTTTTGTTCAAGTGTTCTACCAAAAAATAAAGTTAAAAGAAGATGAACAAAACTCCAAAATATCCATGAAATGAAGCGATTCATTTGGTTAAGTAAAATCAAGCATAAAACTTGTGAAAATCATCAATTAGAGTGAAGTGAAAGGATATTTGAAAAGTAGGAAAGAATTAATGGAGGCAACAAGTAGGAAAGAAGGAGCTCAGCACCAGGCTCTTCCTGTCAACATTCTTTGGCAAGTTTGGAAAGCCAGGAATGAGAAGATTTTTAACAATAGATGTCGTCACCCTTTTGAAATTGTACAAAAAGCTCACTTCGAATGGCTCGAATACACTGAAGTGTTCCGTGGACAAAAGCAAATGAGCAACCCAGAAACAACGGCAAGGATGGAAGAGTAGCAGAACGGTAGTGCGGACAGTAACATGATGCTCGTTACATTGCACGTCAGTCATCCAAACGAAGGGAAGCCATTAGGTATAGGCATAGTGGCTCAACAAGGAACTAATGTGCATGCAGCATGGGCCTTGACGGACAGAAGTTCAGGAGACACATTGCTGGACTACGCTACAGCAATCAAGTTAGCGTTGGTCAAGGTAAGACAACTGCCTGGCCAGAGGTAAATTTGCTGGTTCCATCCATTCAGATGCTGCGACTTTTGAGAATAAACAAGACTCGTGATATCAGACTTTTTGCTCATCTAGAGGATATCCACATGCTCAAAGCTTTGTTTATGAATTGCTCATTTAGCTTGGCTGGCAATCAGTGTAATGGTTTAGGTAGAAGAATTAGCATGTATGCTACTACTTTAGTACAAGATGAGGAATATCTAAGTCCTCAGTGTCGAATGACACAATTGTAAAGCTCCGCATGGACCGTTGCTCAAGTTGTATAGCTTGCTTTGAATTCAATACAAGTTCTAATGCTCCCGTAAAAAAAAAAAAAGAAAGGATATTTGAAAGATTCTTGATGATTTGAAGCTAATTCCAAGGACGATGAAGTGCAAAAGATTGGATTGGCAAAATGAAATGCAATGAAGAAACAATGAAGAATAGAATTGGTAGAAAAAACACATTTCAGTGTTTGGCTATAACATGAGCTACAGGCATTCAATTGAGATGATTCTTAAAGCATTCTAAAGTTAAAAAGGAAGAGCTATAATTGTCATGCAGACATCAAAATCCATTTCTCACATTGGCCTATCCAAAAACCTAAATCACAAAAGTACTTTTTTATAGCTATAATTTGAACTAGTCTTTTCACCAGTCTGGGGTAATTTGATCATAACTCATCCTCTAGACCACCAAACTACTTGATTCTTAATCAAATGAAAAACTAGTAAATTTGACTATAACTTTTGTATTTTTTCCAAAACTAATTCAAAGTTCTTAATTGAGATATTTGAGCTGTAAATTGACCAACCTAATTGTAGTGGGTACTATAGCAGTGGCACTATAGCAGAGTTAGGATGTTTGAAACAAAGGAAATTGTATCTGAATCACTATCTGGATCCCCAAATGACTAGTTCTTAACAACTAGTTTTTGACCATTGAAGCTCTATTTTCAGCAATTTTTGCATCTATAAATAGTCCATAAATTAGTTTTTGACTTGTGATTGTTTTAATTCATAGAAAAACTAGTTTCATTAAGGACTCTTTGTAATCTTGAGATTGTGAGCTTGAAAGTATTAGTGTTCTTCAAGTGTGAGTGCAAATAAATAACAATTGTAATAAAGGAAGGTTGTGTATAAAACTTTTGGCTCAACTAGAGTAGAGAGACTTAGTGTGAGTAAGAGTAAGTTTTATTTGTGTACAAGAAAGTTATTGTCTCACGTATGAGACACTTAATGGAGAAACACTGAAACTTGAAATTATTTGGGAATGGATATGGGTATTAAGGGTGGCGGAACTACTATAAAATCAGTTTGAGTATCTTATCACTTTTACTTTTCTTTGCCTCTTTAGTTTTTACTTGTTATGAGCTTAATTTCTACTCTTCAATCTACTTGAATCTATATTCAGCTTTTCTTTGAGTTTATTTTTCTTGGGTGTTTGAAATTATTTTGGTTGATTTTGATTTTGTTTAAATCTTGATCAATCTAATTCACCTCTTCTCTTATGTTACTTTGGGCAACATCATGTTTGTGCATCTTTAATTGATAATTCACCCAAGAAACTTTGAAGGTACAATTTTCAGTTCAAGTAGCCAAACGTCAGAGTGGAATGCTAGATTACAAACATAGAACTACCTAGGTTTTTTTTTATATAAAACAGAAGCCAATATTATTAATAAACTAATTGGAAATTGTCCAGCACGATTTACTTGATAGAGCAAATTTGTACTAATGGTAGAAAATACATAGAACATGTCACAGTTATATCTAATTTGAAAATCAGTAGAATTAATAGAATTACAAAATATAAAAGATTATACCGTGAATTCAAACCATTAGATCCGACCAATTGCACGAGCTACTACATAGATATTTGTGCATGTCTATTCCCTCAAATCTGTTATCCAACTGGTTCAATTTCAAAACTGACACTGAGATCTGACGAGAAGATCCAAGAAATTCTAGATCTAATATTTAGATATAAAAAATTTCTTAAATTTGAGAAAAAGTAATAAAAATTAAATAAAACTCCCACTAGGATAGTTTAAGAGAGAACAAAACTTTCACTTATAAAATATTAGGAGAGACAAAACTTTCATTAGAATAGTCTAAGAGAGACTTTATTAAACCAAAAACAAAAACAGTGGAAGAGAAAGGAAAACCTTAGCTTTAGGTCAAAATCTTCCTCCTATGAAGCAAGAACGGTAGAGAAAAATTTGTGGGTCGAGAGAAGGCACAGAGAACAGATGAATTTCATGTCTAACCATCTAATGGTCTCCATCCACATTCAAAATCAATTCAGACTATGAAAAGTACGTAATATTTTTGAACCATAGTGGAGTTCGCTTGACTTTCCCGAAAATGACAGGAGGTTTTTGACGTGCGCGGAGTATACATATACAATTAAGCTCATCATAATCAAGTTTTACATTTATAAACTCCTAAATACCCCACACGCGATTTATCGCAAGTATACGAATCGTGAGCGAGTATAGGGTATTAAGGGTCGATCCCACAAGGAAGATTGCAATTACCGGTA
Organism: Coffea eugenioides; assembly: GCF_003713205.1. Classification (NCBI taxonomy): domain Eukaryota; kingdom Viridiplantae; phylum Streptophyta; class Magnoliopsida; order Gentianales; family Rubiaceae; genus Coffea; species Coffea eugenioides. Next base: position 77,683 of record NW_020862315.1, on the reverse strand, counting down.
CTACTAAAGCTTCTCTATTATTTAGACTATCAATGAATTATAACAAAATAAACCTACTGAAATTATACAAAATAACAAATGAAAGCTCCTTGGGTTGTGGTATCCCTAACTACTCATGCAAGTGCTATATTTGGATCATTGAATACTACATCTAGGCTAATTATGGTGTAATTTCCTTATGCATTTGAATCCTACTTTCGTAGTGAATCAATTATACTCATAACTAATCCATACCTATTTTCATGGTTATGAAATTAGCTACAAGTTCATTTCTTCAATGAAATTACATGAAATGAATCACTAAAAACCACATAAGTGCACCTCTACTTTCGTGAGTGTACTCCCTATGTTTAGCACTTCTTGAACTAGTGTTAAATCTCAATTTTCATTGCAGAAACAACACCTTAGATAATCACAATTAATGGTACCAGATTAATCATGATTTAAAGAGCCAAAGTGCTAAATAACTTGCTCAAATCGTAGCAGTCAAATAACCAAACAATTAACACTAACAATCATAGAAAGTTCAACCAAACCCAAGGCTTAAACTTTAGAAACACATAATGAACACAAAATCCAGAACTTGTATATTAACTAAACTTGGAATCAAATACAAAAGATAAAGAGTTTGGAAGGAATACAACCCTTGTCACATGAGCTTTCTTCCTTGCCTTCTTCATCCTCCATCTTCATCCTAATCTAGATAATAAACAAGAATGGAAAAGCTACACTACTCTATACTAAGCTAAACTAACACTAGGGAGATGAAAGAGCTACATTTCTGCAACTTCCAGCTTCTCCCGTATGTCTCTCTCTATTTTCTGCTATGAACTCCCCAATCCCTATTTTTGCAATGCATTTGGCTATTTAATGATGAAAGGTGGTCAAGAAATGAGGATTACATCTCCCTTTTACAGCTGGGAATGTTTCTCACATGTCTAGCATCCAATGTGAGTTGGTGGAGGTGAAATTGAGTTTTACGCGTACAGAGCAGCCTTTTCTGACCAGTGATCCGAGCTGCTACAGTACCTCGGATCCGTATGGATCCGAGCTCGGATCCACTAACCCAGAAACAACCGAGGGTTCGGATGAATAGTGGATCCGAGTGTGGATCACTTGCTCTGTTTTTGGCCCAACTTCAACCAATCTTTTCTTGATGTTAGAGGCTGAACCAGCTCATGTCAAAAACACGAAAGTTGTAGCCTTTTGAGTTATCTTTCTAATGCATCAAGAATCACCTCATTTGGATCTGTGTAGGCTGAGATATGACTGAAATACCCTTGCCTGCTCATTGCCCTGTTCCAGTTTCGACCAGTAGAAATTTGCTATTGTAATTCGGCATTTTGACCTGGAAAACCTTCAAACTGGATTTAGATGTCTTCACCAAAGTTGTAGATCTATCTCTTATCTTCAAATGGGTTCAAGAATCATCCCAATCCGATCATTGTAACTCAAGTTATAGCCGAAATACGAAAATGTGTCAAAACTGTCAAAATACACAAAATCCAAGTAAAAAAGTGATAAAAACCTCATTTAATCACTTAAAAACATTTATTCACCAATTATAGCCAAAATGATTCATATTCTTCCAATAATATAACCAAAGTGACTAAAAATAATATAAAATGTCATACAATTATTACGTAAATTAGTCACTTATCAAACTCCCCCACACTTAAATCATTGCTTGTCCTCAAGCAATTCACACATAATCAAATGCAATGATTCAAGAGGTGAAACAATATATGCACTTTGTCCAATTTAATTCCTCAAGACTTGGAAAATAATCATTATACAATTATTCAATTTACACTAAATACTTATAATATCAAGTAAAGGAAAGATAATTATACCCTAAATTCAACAAGTTAAACTTAATCTCTTACCCTAACTTAATTTTACAAATAAGCAAATCACATAGTCAATTTATAGCTTTCCTCCTCCTATAATCATCTTTTTCTCAAAATTCTATAACTAAGAGGGATTTATTCACACAAATTTTACTTAAATAGTGAGAATGCCTTTTTACGCGAAAATCGACACTTTTAGGTGAAGATCGCCGGTTACTCAACATTTCACTTATTCAAGTTGCTATGCATACTCTTAATTCAAGTACCTTTTTACGCGAATGTCGACATTTGTTGATGCCAACCCCCGGTTACTCGGTACATGAATCATTGGAGTAGAACAATTTTTATTTACTTTCTCTTCTTTTTTTTTACTTTTTTTTCTTTTTCAGAAATAAAGGACAATAAATAGATAACCCCTCTTAGAAAATATATAAGAATAATCAAAGGAGGAATATAACCTTTATCGACTATATCAATCACTTACTTGCAAAATTAAGTAAAGAGAAGAAATCTCATTAAACATGTAAAATTATAGGCATAATTTTCCTCACTTTACCAAATATACTTTCTAAAATGTAAAAATTCTAATTGCATAATACTATTTCCAAGTTAAATGAGGACTAAACCTTCCAAAATACACATAAAGTTTCAACAATTGGAAGAATAAAACACTTAAGGTTGGAATACTTTGCCCTTTTTGAATGAAAATGCAAAAATTTGAAGAACTTTTGGGCCATAGTGAAATATTGGAAAAGATTTTAGAAAATTTTTTACAGAGTTTCTCCTTATAAATGGATGAAAACTCCCTGCCAACAAACCCAATTTCAAGCAAATTATCCACATGGCAAATAGTTCAAACATAATTCCAACATTTCTAAGCATTTAAATCCACAAAATATCATCACATGGCAAGTAAATGCAAGTTCAATACTTTCCTCCCCCACACTTAAACTTCACATTGTCCTCAATGTGAGAAAGGAAAAATAACGAAAATAAGAGAAAGTAATACTCCCCTAATGAACTTGCGCGATCCGAATCCATGGCAATGTGATGAATTTCCAACTTTACTTGAAAGAATGGAGACTTCAATTAATGCACCTCATTTGGTCACTTTTCCAAAACCTACAAATGAAAAACAACAAAATAACTCAAACTTATACTTTAAACATAAAATCACTCCAAAGTAACACCAACTTAAACAAGCATTGGGTTGCCTCCCAATAAGCGCTTCTTTAAAGTCAATAGCTTGACTATATCACCTCATTTTTCAAGGAGGCTTAGTTAACGAATAATCCACCATTTTAGGCCTTGGTGGATCATTGTAAGGTGACTTAATAGAAAAGCCACATGAACTAAATACTAAATGAATGTGAGAAATGGAAGTGACTTACCTATTCCAAGTGTTTCAAGATATTACCTTGAATATGCAACACTTGAAATTTACCAAGGAAATGGTCATGAGAGTAATCTTGGGTCAGCAATACCCTTAAGAACCTATACTTTCAATGCACTCCCTCAAAGAGGGGTGAAAAATGAGTCATTAAAAATCTCACCTTCTTGAGGCTCAAAGTTAGTTTCAAAGGTATTATCATGTGAAATGGATATTTGCTCATTGAAATATAATGAGATTCATCACTCTTCCATCCAATGCAATCACCATTTTCACATACAACATTTCCACGATTCATGCTAAGGATCATTTTGCAAAATTATTTTAGAGAAATAACTTCACACAATACATTCAATTGCTCAATGTATATTACCAAAGTGAGAAGCATTCACTAAAGCCTTTCCTCAATCCTAATCAAAAAACGGTTGGAGTTGCATTAAGCTAATTTTTTCTAAGCTGAAACTCAAGATGGCTTTAGAATCATTAGCTACCATTTCAATTGCCAACATTCCAAGATGGTTTTTGATTCATATTGGACACATTCCAGGTGGTAATCATAAAAATATGAAGAATTAACTATAGAGTACCAAATTGATTATTCAACCATAAAGCAGGAGAATTGCTCAATAGCACTATAAATCGAAATCAAACAAGGATTGTAATGCTCTAAATTCATCATAATAACTATTTGTGCTTGCATACATGTATTAGTAGCATGATAACCTCCACACAAGTCACAAATCACATGATAAGAATTAAAAACATTAACATTCCTCCTCTGCTCAATTTCATGCATCATGGTGTCCATCTGAACTTGTAACTTAATTACATCAAATTTAGCCTTTAAGCACCTTAAACCATCTTCAAAAGATATACATTCAGTAAATTCTTGGTTACCTCTGTTGAAGGAGCTTTGCACTTGGTAACAATCCATTTCCAATCTTCCACTTCTCAAGCATTGTCCTCCAAATTGTCCTACCCTTCTCATTACCTAAAATTGCTTTTAAACAACCTCAAAAGCAAAATTAGTAAGAAAAATAGGTAATAAAACACATACACATATAAAACACAGAAAATAACATTCACAGTATAACTAATAATATGTCTAAACTAATAAAGTTACTCTTCACACCGATATTGCCAAATCTTCCCCGGCAACGGCGCCAAAAACTTGACGTGCGCGGAGTATACATATACAATTAAGCTCATCATAATCAAGTTTTACATTTATAAACTCCTAAATACCCCACACGCGATTTATCGCAAGTATACGAATCGTGAGCGAGTATAGGGTATTAAGGGTCGATCCCACAAGGAAGATTGCAATTACCGGTACTACTAAAGCTTCTCTATTATTTAGACTATCAATGAATTATAACAAATTAAGCCTACTGAA
>NW_020862315.1:61746-72411 GCF_003713205.1 Coffea eugenioides | reverse complement strand
TTCTTGTTTTTACCCTTGCTTTTTTTTTTTCCTCTGGAAAAGGGCTGAGGGTGGGGATGGATGATTGATGCACTCAAGTTTATGTAATATTAGAGGTGTCAAAATGGGTGACTTGGGCGGGTTTGGGTTGGGTAAAATGGGTAATGGGTATAAGTGAGTCAACCAATTTATATCCATTTAATTAAATGGGTAAGTCAAAAAATGAATTGGGTAACCCAATTACCCATTTATAACACATTTATTTTAATTTTTTGTATATTCATTTAAATTCATTTTTGCAAACTAAATTATCAATTTATACCACTCTTTGCACCCATTATTAGTTTTAAATATTTATTTATAATGCTCAACAAGCCTAATTACTAATTTTTTTTCCATCTATACTCTATGTTGTAAAATTACATCCTATTTAATAATTGAACAATAAAAATATAAAAATTTGAACTAAGTACTATAAAAGTTAACATAAAAATTTAATCCAAAGAATTTTCTGAACTCTAAATTTTTGTGTGTAAATTAAAATTCATTTTGAAAAGGTTAGGAAAAGGAGTTTAAAACTTGGCATAAATTATAATCAGTGAAAATGAGAAAATTAAACAATTTAGAGAAATTAAAATGATAAGATAAAACTAACAAATAATAATAATAATAATAATGAAACAAAAGTAGTTAACATCATAACAAAATGAAAAATTTGAAAAAGAAAATGGGTTGGGGAAGAGATGAGGTTTGGGGGAAGACAATTTTAAATGGGTTAATTGGGTTTGATGGGTAAATGGATATTATTGGGTAACCCATTTATACCCATATGCAAAAACTTAAGATACCCATACCCATCTATTCATGGGCGGGTATGGATAAATTTAATTAAATGGGTTTGTTTGACACCTATATGTAAGATATATATTGGTAGTATTTAAAGCGCATTTTTTTGTTAGTAAATTATTTAAGTACGTAGCAATGAATAAATTAATACTTATGAAATTAATATCCTAGTAACATAGCGAATACTTAAAAGACCAAGGAAGGGGAAGATGGGTTGGGTAATTCCGTAGGAAGGAGTGTAAATAAGAGATCTCGGGTTTGAACTCTTTCACTTACACTATAAAAAATTAAAAATTAAAAAAAAGACCAAGGAAGAAAAATTCACAAATGTTATTATTGATACACCCAAAAAAAAGTTATTAGAGAGAAGTACATCGTGGCACATTGTGATGGATAAAAATAAATGTAAAGAAAGAGAGAGAACTACTAGAAATTTAATCGCCCAAGAGACATGTAAATCAATTCATCAATTTAAGGTTGAAGAGTATGGAAGACTTTTCGTTGGTCTTGGGGGTTTACTTAAAAACAAATCCCAGGAAACAACAAAAAGACAATTAACCACAAAGTACGTTGAAGTTGAACTAGTCAACAAAGTCCTGGGACCTTTACAGAAACAAAACATAATGGTTGAACAAGTAGTCAACTAAGGCCTTGGACCCGAAAAGAAACAAAACATAGCGGGCCTTGGATTCACATGTCCAAGTCGGTTTTCATTCCAACTCAGTTGTAGAAACTTTAGAGTATATACAAATCCCAACTGATGAACTAAACAGCTCTAGGCTTTCGGTTATAAACATCTAGGGTTTTTCTCAACCTCTCTAGATTTACTGCTTGTTCTTCTTGTTTTCTTTGGTGTCGTACTTGTGATCTTTCTCTACCTAGTTGTAAACACAGTTTACAAGAAATAATGGGGGTGAAGACAAACAAAACAAACAAGGCCGAGAAAGATATCACTTATGACGAAAAACTATGCTAGTTGTTGGATGAATACACGCAGATTCTGGTTGTCAGAGCCGACAATGTTGGCTTAACTCAGAAAATCGATTATTCTAATGGGGAAGAATACCATGATGAAGAGGTCTATAAGGGTTCATGCAGAAAAGACCGGCAATGGCGCTTTCCTTAATCTCATACCTCTTCTTGTTGTGAGTACAATCTTTTGTTTAAAAATTTATATCATTAGGGACTGGTCATGGTCACAGTTTATTTCTAGGAAGTTTTTAAAGGCGTTCATTTTAATAAACTCATGTATTCAAGAGAGATTTATTTTGGCCATAATTTTCAAAGATTAGTAAGTTTTGTTTATGGGATAATTTCACAAACCTCCCTAAGGTTTTAACAATTACAGAGAACTCCCCTCAAGTTTTATAAATTACACATATCTCCCCTACTTTCATTATTTATGTAACAATGTAGGTCACTAGATTTTCTATCAAAAATCCTAAATTGCCCTTTTGTACAAAACTAAGAAAGAAAAACATAGTATACTCAATTATTTTCTTTCACACTTTACACAAATTAACAAACCTAATTCCTAACAACCTTCCAAGCATAGGTTTTAAATTCAAGTAGTGATCCAAAAGATTTCAAATTACAAATACAGCATCAATAGCTGCCATGAAAAAAAAAAAACACATACACACATACGACGCCTCATTGACAACCAATTTTGTACCCCAAAATTAAATCTCAATACTTAAATACCTTTTCAATACAAGGTAATCTACCCTAGAACTTCCATTACAACCCTCCTATGATCTTAAAAATATTATTATCTCAAAAGTAGATAATAAATTCTACCTCCACAATAAAATCATAACAAAAGCTTTATAATCCAATGACAAAAATCCTTACATAATTATTGACATTTTGTAAAATTTTTTCTTGAGAATAAACAAAATATGACATATTTCACATCTTTAGTTCTTATTCCTATTTCAATCCTCAATTTCATTATTTATCTCTCTATCACTATGAGCCTCTTCATTTTCTTTTAGTTTGAGACACAAGCTGCTCCCTCTGTTGATTTTGTAATTTCAACTTGCTAATATCCATGAAACCAAAAATAATAAAAAGAGGGTATAATAGTATATTAATTAAAAAAGAGAGGAACAAAAATAGATGAGAGACAGAAAAATGGACTTTTTTGGGTTTTGTAAATCTCTGTTGCCTTAAATTTGTAATTGTCTACCAAGTGGAGGGCATTATATGTGATGATCCCACCTTCCCCTAGGGTGTACCCTAAGGTTTAGAGGACCGTCTGCCTGACTCTCTTGCTAGAACTCACTTACATTAACTTGAGAGATAAAACTCAGACTAAAACCATTAAAAGTCTGTTCATACTTAAGTACATATCCTAGCAAAAATAAGAATTGTCTTAAACTAAGCCATTTAATATATATATATATATATCCCTTGAAGATGAAAGTCAAAATAATTATACCATTTAAGTACCAAAGGAATCTTCCAAGTACAATTTTGGGTCTCAGCTTAACTCATGGCTACTCCTCATTCCCGTCTTCCCCTCCTATAAGGAAAACAAACTAAGTGGGTTGAGCAAAACTCAGTGAGGTTTCCCAAATAAGCGATCATCAATAAACACTTAACATGTAATCAAGACTAAGTAAGAAAAGAACATTTCATTGAATAAAGTAAGGAACATTTCCTTGAACAATCACTTTCAAAAGGATGCGGTGCTCGCATTAGAGCCACTTCGATGCACCACACATTCCGCCAAACTCCTCCATATATCTTCCAAAATAGTAAACACTTCCCTCACTTAGATGGCCATATCAGTAATTTGCTATTTCGTGGTAATACTTGAACATACCGAAACACTTACCCAAAGTTACTGTCCCACCTGACCAAGCCTTTTGCTGGCTCAAATAGTCCTTTGAACAGAGGATTTTGGAGTCTAGTTCAACCGGTGTGATAAAGTACAGTAACACTTGGTCAATTATCAACCTTCAAGTTTAAACTAAACCGGATGTGATAAAGTGCACCCCCAACTTAGAAGGCGAGGGACAATTGAAAATACTTCGCAATAAAAGCACTAGCAAAATCATATAAACATCACTTAAGTAACACATAGGCAATTTAAACACACGAATGTGGAAACACTCACCTAAAATATTTTGAGTTCACATCTCGGTACTTGGACCCTCCGCCAATTCTCCCTCAGCTCCTAAGATATTTATAAACTTATTAATTTCCCCAAATGGTGAAGTTAAGGCTCACATGATTATTTGACTAAAGTATATGTATGTGTGTGCGTATAATCCAAGATGTTTAAATGTGTATATATATATATATATTTAGAGGGAGTTTTAAGGGGATTATATGACAATAAAAGTTGGGATTTAGGTTCTAAGGATCATTTAGAATCGAAGTGAAAAGTAAGTTTTCTAGGATTTGGTAGTTTAGTGATTTTATGAAATTCCTTGATTTTACTCTAGATTTTTGGATGAGTTTTATAGGTAAAACTTTTATAAGGTAACTTAGAGGAGTTTTGGTCTGTTTTGGTTTGTTTCTACCTTAAAAATTCAAAGTTAGAAGCTAGAACCTAAGTATTAAGTTAGGATTGTTCAAAACAGATTTTAGCAGGACATGCTTCATGTTTTTGGTTTAAGGTTCATTATTTTCCTTTGTTCAAACCTCCTAACATCCAATCTGCACTTCACCTTTATACCTAATAAGTTGTTCTTAGTTCAAAGTTTGATTAAAATCTCCTAAGATTTCCAGAAACCAGCTTGGACTCCTCAACTATCCCAAACTGTCCAAAACAGTCTCGTAAGCTCAACTAGCCCAAAGTTTCTTCCCCAATACTGGACATTTCTTCTCAAATTAAGGTAGACGTAATATACCGAGCAAAACCGTGTACCATAGGGTAATTTTAACCAATATTTACATACACTTCAGTTCACAAGATGGAAGTTAAGCTTGAGAAGAACACAACCAGTCACTCGGGTTTCAAAACTGAAATTCCAGCCATGTATCTTCCAAGATTTTCATTTAGTCTACCAAGTTATTAACCAAATCCAACATGCAATCATCTAAACACTGAAATGAAAACATGCAACTTCGAAAATCTAGCAAAACTTTCCAAAAACCTCTATTTTATAACAAGAATTGCAGCGAGACTCCCAATCGGGCAACTAACAATAGTCTCACAGCCATACAATTCTTATATAGCCACTCCAGTCCCATTAAATGAATTTCCACATAAGAAAACTAGCATGCAACACTAAATGAAGACGGTATTAAACATATAACAGGAGTTTCCTAACTTAAACTCTTAGAAATTTCGTAGGAAGGGTTGAAAAAAAAAAAAAAATAAAAACAAAAAAACATCAAGCTTTCTTTCCTCTAGGACAAAACTGAATTTCAGCAAGAAACACAGCTATAAAATCTAATTTCACCATAAGAAACTCATATGCAATACCCCTAGAAAACATATACAGGGCATAAACATGAATTCAGTTATAATCTAAACAAAATTTTGAGTAAAGATAAAAAACCCCAAAAAGCAAAGGCCCTTTTTTCCCTTTTTGCGTTCTGGAGGCGTTTTTTCGGGGCCGGGGGGGAAAAAATTTTTTTTCCAGCCTTGATATTGCTCACAAGTCTATCTTTTCTTACATTTAACCTCTCAAATATCACATGCATGACTATATTAGGATGAAACTGGTATATGAAAAAAAGTTTCTACCCAAACTAACGAAATTTTCAAGCGACAAAGCTGAAATTCTACACTTTACTCTGTCGGTTTCAAGCAGAATGAACTCAGGGTCATCAGCACGGTTTTTTCCGCATTTTCTTACAATACTGCATACATGCCAAATATGTAAACTTGGGAGCATATATAATGCATGAAGTCAAAATCTAACAGGTTTTGGAAGGCAAACAACCAGAAGTTTGCGGTTTAACAACTTCGGGTAATATGTAGAAACTTTAAACAAATTTTCCAGCTTTGATGAACCTCTCCTCAGTAAACTTTCTTCTTTTCTTGGTTCTGACTTAATTTAAAACATTACTAATTGAAAGTGGAAGGAAATTGAAGAAAGCTTAGTTAACTACCTCTTGTTTCTTCACGTTGTGGACTGTAAAATTTCAGCTTTCCCTCTCTCTCGATTCCTTAGCTAAATAAGCTAGAGTTTCCTTGTTTTCTTGGCTGGTGTTCACGGTAGAAGAAAGAAAAGAGTTCCTAGTTTTTCTTGTTGTCTCTCTCGGTTTTGGACAGGCAAAGGAAGAGAAGGAATTTTCATTTCATTCTACTCTATCTCTCGGTTGTTAACGGCAGACAAAAGGCAAATGCTCCTCCATCTCTTGGTTCTAACATACTCTCGGTTTCGAATGGAAGGTAATAGAAGTTAATGTTTCATGTAGCGGACGTTGAAGTTTGATGACTCTTCTCCTTAAATTTGCAACAGCTATGGAGGAAGACAAGTGTACTAGTAGTTTACATTCCTCTTGGTCATCTTATGGAAGTAGGTAGGAGCTGATGCGTCTTGTGATTAATACTTGAAGCTTGGTGACTCTCTTTTAAACATACAGCAACTTTGCAAGCAAAGACAAGTGTACTAACACTTGTTATACAAGGAGACTTCGTGTGTTTCCTCCCTTTTGTTTTCCACCACATCAAATCTCAACTAATACTAATGTTTTATGGTATAAATGATACAATTCTCCTAAGGTGTTTATCGATTCACTCGTTTATTAAAAGGGAAAATTTGGACATACAAATCAATCATTAACAAAAGAAAATAAAGTGTAACATGCACTAATTTTAAATAAAACATGAAAATTTTCGGATTCTCACATTATAGGTACTTTACTATGTCAAGAGAGGTAAGTGTAATTTCTTAAACCTAAGGCGAGTCAAGTGAATTGAGTTTTAGATATTTATTTATGTTAGTCTGATCGGAACTGAAATATGTGTGTTTTTATTTTAAGGGAAACGTGGGATTGATCTTCACTAAGGGTGATTTGAAGGAAATAAGTGAAGAGGTTTCAAAGTACAAGGTAATTGTGGATTTTAAAATTTGTGGACAAAAAACATTAAATCTTTGTTTATATGTTCTTGATTTGTGATAAAGGACCTTTTTCTTGTATTTCCGGTTGATCGTTTTAATTATTGTTGATGTTCAAGTGCATGTGCAAGTGCATGAAGTCTATACTTGGAATGCTGTTTGAATGTTAGATGGACGACTTTATTGTTTATTTGTATCGTTATAAATTAAGCATCTTGATAAAGAAAGAATCTGCAGACTATCAATATAAAGCTTCTTTAGTTCAGCAAAAATTAAGATGATCACATTTACAGTCTTATGATTATGCTTATGATTTGCAGGTATGTGTTGTTATATTTTCCACTTTATTTGTTTTTTCTTGTTTTTTTTCTTTTTGGCTTTCAATAAGTACGTTGAAGGGATTCATGGGATATCTCTAGTCTTAATACCCAAACACAGACTCAGCTAGCTGCGGTTGGATTTTGACATAGTAGTACCGTTGTTGCGTTTATTACAGGATTTGGTGTACACTTATATAACTTCATTAAATTTTGTTCCTGCCAAATCAAATTGCTGAATGAAAACGACGACATATGCAAGTCCATAAAACACAATTCTGCCAAAGTCTAACGCAATTAAGGGGGCTTCTTTCTGTTCGCTTGCAACAAAACAGGTTTTTTTCTTTCCTCTTTTTTTTTGTTGCAAACTTTGATCAACGGATAAATTACTTGCACATAAGAGAAATCTTTTGATTTATTCCATGTTAGGTTTGTGATGACCTCCCCCTAGGGCGTATCCCAGGGTTTGGCGGATCGCCTGCCCAATTCTCAATAGGATTCACTCACGAATCTCAAAAAAATAATTACAATTTCCAAACTCCAATAGCATTAACTCCAAGGTAAACATCAAATTCCATGGTTAAACATTACAAACCAACCAACATTCCATATCTATACTTATATATACAACCAAACGGATAAAAATACAAGTCCCAGTCATTTATCAAATCAGTAAGTATAACTAAAATAGCAAGTTACTTAAAGCAGGATGTCAACTCTCGAGCTATCTATTTCCTTGATTCCACGTTGTCAATGCCTGTTAAGGAAAACAACTAAAGGAATGAGTTAAAAACCCAGCGAGGTTCCAAGAAACCATACAAACAAAATAGCAAGTTGGCAGTTACATACATCACAAGCTCAAAACAAGCTCAAATCCAAGCAACTAGATGGTCACAAGATAAGTCATTCACATTTCAAGTAAACAAGTCAGATAAGCGGTTAACACTTTCATGCATAAGGATACAGTCTGCTCTCGGGAGCAGGTTCCACAGTAGTTTGTCTGAGATCCGTTGACTCTCCGTCAACCATAACATATAGTAACAATATCCAGTAGAACTCCACTTCACTCTAGTTTCCTTCCACCGTTCATCCCCCTACTGGGCCCGCACGCCAAACACGATAAACAGTAGAGGTAATACTCGAGTATATCGGTTCAAGTTCAAGATACAAGACCCATGGTTCATTGATCTCATCGACCAAGCCTTACTGGCTCGACTCGACCAACTAGCCAATAGAGTTTTGGGGCCCCGAGCACGCAACGGAGTCAATGGGATAGCAACCCAATTGACATTCAGGTCAAGTACAAGTAAATCATTTCACAGGTAGATCATTTTACTTGAGACAAAATAACAGTTTCAGTTAAGATATGATAAGTGTGATAAATTACACACTTACCCAATCAACATTAATTCAAGTACTAGCATGCCAATCAAGCGAACATGTCATTCAAGCAAGCAAGCATGCCACTCAAGCATTCACAAGCACTTGGAACACTCACCAATCAAACATGAACTTTACACTTCCGCCTAGGCTCATCTTCTTGCCTATTTTGGAGTCCTGAGACCAAATATAATTACATACATGTACGTCGATTCCAACCATCAAATATATCACAAGAAAGTTAAATTCGTCCACTTTTCTCAAAAGTTCTGCTTATGTTTCACTCTTTCAAATCAAGAGCTCAACATGTAGTCCATCACATGTATAGAAAAATTTTTGAAAAGCAATAGGGCCTTAATAGTTCATCTAAATTCAAGGTTTAAATCATAAAAATCAGCCCCAAAGTTCACGGATATAAGGTTTTTCTTGTTTATAACAACGGAAAAGTCACGTACATGCTAGTTCAATGTTTTTTTTAGTGGTATGTGCGTAAATACACCATAGCTAACATATCTAACAATGAACAAGACATATAACGTGCTTCATATGCTAAGAAAAGCAACAACAACTCAAGTATCAAGTCATCCTTCACAAGCTCAAAGAAACTTAGAAAACAGCCAAGGAAGATGAACTTTTTCCTTTTCAAAATCACCAAGTTTTCTTACTCCAATCAAGTGAAATATTTCATGCATGCTAAGGTCAAAATGCCACTAAATATTTCAAATCAAAATAAGCAAGATTTAATCAAAGAAAATTAGGTTTAAAACCCAGAAAAGTATTCCAAAGTTTTCCAAATCCCACTCAATCCATTTGATAAAATTCCTAGCTTTGGTGATATTTTTTTGAAAAGATATAACTTGAGTTCCGTAGGTCGAAAAATCACAAAACTTTGTGACGCCCCGAAAAGTATAAGTGTGAGAGCCTGTAATTTTGTTTTAAAGTACTCGATTTTATTTTTTTTTATAATTGCACGTTTTTCCATATTTTATTGATGTGAGAAATTGGGAAAATAATTTTTATGAGTAAATATAGTTTTTGGATGATTTTTCTAGTATCGGATAGTTTTTGAGAAATTAAGAGCATATACCGGACGTGGGACCCACTAGTGCGAAAAGTTTGGAAAAATTCGGCCAACTAGGTTAAGTTTTGGATACTGGAATTAATTTATCGGGTGTTAAGAGATAAGTAGAGGATGCTAAGTGGATTGGTATGAGAGAGATAAAAGTTAGGCAAGCATTAAATTAAGTGACAAGTGTCACTTGGCTATTGGGTGGACCATTTGATTACTATTCCATGTCTTACCAATTGACTTAAATAACTAAAAATTCACCAAAATTCCTCATTTTTGTCTTCCTCTTGGCCGACTTCTTCAAGGCAAGAAAAGAAAGAAAACTCTTCAATTTTTGGCTTCAATCTTGCTCAAGTTCAACAATCTAACCTTTTAATCTTGCAATCTCTCCATAAAACCTCTTCACTTAGTGTTTGTGAGTTGATTTGTGGAGTTATTTGGAAAGCTAAGAGTACCTATTGTCCCCTCTCTCTTGTTTCTAAGGTGAGTTGTGAAGAACCACCCTCCTCCCTTAATTGATGCTTAAATCATGATTAGTGGTAGTATGAGATGCAAGTTTATGGATTATTTCTTGATTTGTGGTTGAAGTGATGAAGTTTTATTATTTTTGGGGATTTTTCTGTTTTAATATGAGCATGATTGTGTGGCTATCTATGATGATTGGAAATGGTATATAATGACTCTAGGAGGTGGGAAAAGTGGTTAATTGCAACCAATTTCTGTTTTGGAAGAAATTTTGGAAAGTTAGGGTTATGATGAATACATTCTGCCCGAATTTATAGCTCCTAGTTAGAGGCCGAATTGGCCTTGGCTTAAAACATGAAAGTTGTAGGGAATGACATTTTAGAGGTGCCTACAAAATTCAGGTCAATCGGAGTAGCGTAGAATGAGAAAAGTCGAAATTATCCTTGCTGTCATGCTGTCCTGGTTTTACCCGAATGTAAGAATTGCGCCTGTAATTGGTTGTTTTGGCTGGAATTGCTTCCGAATTGGTTGTTGAGGTCTTCTGATGAAATTTACCCCTGTTTCTTAGCTTTCAGCTGGTTTT